>NC_048893.1:177340041-177445912 GCF_011077185.1 Oxyura jamaicensis
CTCCCAAAAGTTGTTGCCTGAGGTCACTTCCACAAGATGACAGTACCTACCCTTGCATTCACAGGTGCCAACAAGGGGGGGGGTGGGAGGGGTGGACAAGTTGCTGAGGCCCTACATCTCTCCATGTAGCCACTTCTTGGGGTGGCAAGTTGCAACCCAGAGAGCACAGAGCCACGGCACCCCTGTGCCTCCCACAGCCTCTCCTCCAAACACCTCCCCTCTGCTCTGTGCCCTCTCTGAAGTTGACCGGTGGCTGATGCCCATCCAGCACTAATGCCACGTCCCACATCACTGGCTTCTTTTCTAACTCTGCTCCTTGTCCCAACAAGCAGCAGTGACAAGCCTCCTTAGCACAGACCCTCCAGCCTGGTCTTTTCTTTATTTCAGGCAGTTTTGGCTTTGAACTGTTGTGCTGGTCATTATTCTCACCCTAAATATTTAGGTTACAAGGGACAAAAGGAGCACCATGACCCACAGCATCAGCCCCAAGGAGGACCACTTCCACACCTGCCCTACAGCATTCAGTCTCTGCTCAAACTTAGCTGTGCCTTCTCCTAGCTTCAGGTGCCCCAGACGGGACTCAGGAGCACAGCAGGCAGATTCACCAGCACTTCCCAAAACCCCAGCTCCCACCCAAAATTGTTGAAAGGTGCAGGGTCCTGCTGGGACACAGCCAGTGCTCATGGTCCAGCCAGCCCCTCCAGGGCAAGGGCTCTTCTCCGAAGGTTGCTAGAGAAAATGTTTTTTCTTTGTTTCCTCAAAAAATTCACAGCAAAGTGAATGCTTAGAGAACAATCTAAATTAATGTAATTATAAAGTAATCCCAAAGCCAGTTTCCTCCTGACAACCCCCCCAGCCCCACACTGGCTTTTACCCTACACGCCTTTCCAGAGCATCCTCCACCTTCCCTCTTACCTGCGAGCTCTGTGGGACCTGAACCCCTTCACCGGCACTCCTGGGAGATGGGGCTGGGAAACCACAAAATCCAGCCTTGGGCAGAAGCCAGAAGGGAGAGCTTGTCAGGACCCTGCCCACCGGGATGAGGTGTGGCAGGGGCTTTCAGGTGCTTTTCTTCCTCCTCGCCTCCTGCTTGTGCACTTCTTGGCAGCTGGAGGGGCTGCAGGATGCGGGATGTGGGGTGCGGGATGTGGGGTGTAGGATGTAGGATGAAGGATGTGGGATGTGGGATGCAGGAGCTCTTGCTGTTGAAGCCAGTCCTCCTCCGTTTCCCCACTCCCACGGCTGGCTGCAGCCACAGCCCACCCGGGCGGCTCCACCGTGTCAGCAGGGGGAAGCAAAGGGCCCCACAGAGCTGTGGCTGTGCGGGAGGAGAAAAGACAATTCCTTCGCAAAAGCTTTTATTAAAAAAATGAATAATGCTTTCTCCTACAATCAGTAGTGAATATCGAGTGCTTAGTCCATCCTTCATGCAATTTCCCCCCTTCCTATTGATGCAATTGATAGAGCTCTTTGCATAGCTAGAAAAGCTGGCTGCTTTTTCTTTTGTGACTGTGGTAGAGGTCTTTTTGTTAGGTGGGTGCTTGCGTCCCGTCAGCAGGTGACAGCTTGCTACCTCAGGTCTAATTACGTGTGTGGCATCCCCTCCTGGACAGCACTTGTTCGGTGCAAGACAAAAGTGGATTTGAGGGACAGCGCTTCGCCAGGATAAGCGACAGCATTAGGGAAGGTGGATGTGCATTGGGAATCCTTTCAGAAAGGCCCACAGAGAAGGGACAGGTGACCTGCTGCAGTGGTCACCGGCAGGGAGCTGGCAAAGGGACTGCTCTCGCTCAGAAGGGACAATCCTGCCTTCAGCTGTCAGGGTGGTGCAGCTCATCCCAGCTGTAATTCCCAGCTTAAAGCACTGATAATTGTCAGCAAAATGTATGGGTGGGGGCATAAACACAAGTGCTGAAAGCAATCAAAGAGAGATCTAACTTCCAGCAGAGAGATCTAACTGCACCAGCAGCTTGGCACCTTCATGAGCAATAAGCTCCAAGTGGAGAGGCTGCAGCGAGTCCCAGGGAAGGAGCTGGGAGCACAAGGTGGGGCAGCAGCAAACACGGGATAAAATCCCACTTTGAGCTGATTCTGCCACTATAAAGCAGGAAAATTTCAGAGAGAAAAGGAAGATTTTTGCTAACATGGTTTTAGAGACAAGGCTGGAATCTTGGGGAGTTTTAGCTAAGGGACTTTGGCAGCCAAGCAAAGAGTAAGACAAAGGCTTTTATTCATTGCACTTAACAATGAGTTTGTTTGAGCACTTACGCGGGAACCCAGTTCCTCTGTATGGTCAGTGAAGAGAGAGGGGAAACTCTCCCAGAAGACTCTTTGATGCTCTCCACTGTGCTGGAAGAGGTGCAGCACGAGCGCACGTGAACATGTGGGCTGAGTGGCCAAACCAGGTACCACGGCTTTGTGTGGTCCCAGTTCTTCTTTAATAAAACCTAAAAAACCTTCCTCTTCCAACAGAGAAAGCTGCTCTTCCCCGTTGTTCCCAGGCTCTGGCACATCACTAGAAACAGCTGGAACATCAACAAGTCTTGAAGTCACCATCTTGAGTTTATGCCACTCACCTCTTTTGGGGTCCTTTCTCTCACCCTCACCAAAACTGAGTACTTTTGCCATAGGACTTTCTCCTAACTCAACAACTCAGAAGTCGAAATCAACACAAAAACAGTCCCCCATGTCCTACATTTGCTGTTGTTTTCAAATTGGAAGAATCTGGCTTGGTTTTCCTAAGTGCTGCATGTGATCAGGGATGTCACATTTTCTTGTAAAAAATGTCCTCATACATTGAAATATAAACAGCCCATGGGAAAGAAATTCAGTTTATATTTAATTTCTTCCACTGTTCAAGGCAAAAAAAAAAAAAAAAAAAAAAAAAAAAAAGTATACTTATGTGCTGAGAAGTGCTCTGCTCGCTCAGGGGAAACCAGTCATCAGTACTGACTTACCAGCTTTTTAATGACAGGCTGTAGGGATGCCAGAAATTATGGCATTCAATCATCACAAAAGATCACGGCGAAAAATAGAGGGGACCGGGAGTCCCGGTGGGAAGCGCCACCAGCGCTGGTTCTAGCTAATCAGCAGTGAGGCTTCGGGGTGCCATTAAACTGCTCGATTCTGGTGGTTTTAAAGGCAGATTTCAGGCAGCCTTGAGGAGATGCTGACTGTGACCTGCTGCTAGTGCTGTCGGGGTGGTGAGTTGTCATCCTTGGTCCAAAGTCTCCGGGCAGTGTAAGCCAGGAGGTCGCTATCTCCATCTCCTGGGATGTCTGGGAGCTGCAGAGCTCTGTGCAGGGAGGACTTTGTAAAACGCTTCTGCCTGTTGTTACGCACAAAATCAGACAAGGCACTTTCTTCTCACGCACATCACTACAGAGGTTTTAGTGTGTGTGACTGTCACAGTAAGAGAGCGGCCTGAAGCCTGCCACTGCGGCTATTTCAGTTCCTCAGTTTCTTCCTCAAAGACTGTCTTGGGGAAGCGAGCATTATTTGCTGGTCTCCATGGCAGTTTACTTGGCCAATGCCCAAGCGACAAAGCAGAAAAATGAGAAAATATCAGACTGTCTGCTTCACGCTTCTCCTTACTCAAGGCAATTTATCATAATGTAATCTAAGAAATAGATGGAAAAATGACCAGATATGCTGGATAACCTATGGGAAGAGTAACTTTAATAAAGTCTGGTAAGGGATAGATTCAAATATCCAACACACAAGCAGAGGAGGACTACATTTGCCTAGGAAAGTAGATTATGAGCCACAAAGCTGTGGCTAAGGACATCTGCAAGCCTCTAGCCCTGGGTGCTGGGAGATCATCCTAAGAAAGTAACAGGAGGTGTTTCCTGGATCTGGAGTCACTGTCCAGGTCAGGGTGTTCTGACCTCATTTGCTTGTGTCTTTGACACTTCACTGACTCTATCGAATGGGATTGAAATCAACAAATGGACTCCGAACTTGTTAGAGGGAACAGCCAGATGGCAAGACCCAAGGCTATGGCACACGGTACATTTCCATAGGAAGCCAGGATAAAAGAAAAAAAAAATGCTAGTGTTTGAAAAGTGACTAAAAAAGGACTTCCTCAGGAATGTGTGCTGTTTTCCTGTAGTGAAAAAAGAGCTTTCTTACATTTGTATTGAATTGCATTCATCACAGGTGTTCATTCGTCACTGGCAACTCAGGAGGTGAATCTGTCAGATGTCCTGGGCAAAGAAAGTTTCCCTTGAAATAACGCATGCAGTGATATTAAAAGTCCAATCCTCATTGCCCCTGCTACCTGCCAGTAACAAGTTGTGCAAATTAATGTGAGCAAAATTTACCCATAAGCCCTGAATATTAATCAGGAAATTCCTATGTTCTTTAAACTTGCAATAATAGAAATGAATTACTTAAAATATGAAAACTAAGGCTCCTGCTGAGGTCCATGTATTTGTTTATGCCACTATGGAGATGCTAGACAAATGTTTAGAGTTTGTAAAATCCTTGGGGAATCCCTGAAAAAATGGAGTGGGGAAAAAAAGGATTAGCTCCAACAACAAGGGCATCATAAAGATACTGAACATTTCTGTCTTAATTGTGCTTCGTGCTAGAGTATAAGGGAAAGTTATCACAGCTGAATAAAATGCTGGATTCTCTTAGCAGCAAAATGCCTCATTTAGTATAAAAGCAGGAATAAACCGCTCAGATCTAAAATATGGTTGACAAAAAAAAAAAAAAAAAAAACACAAAAAGTTAATAACTCATAAAGGTTTTACAAACAATGAAAAAACCCAAAGGCTGTAAAGTTACTATGCATAAAATATGATAATCTAAAGCAGCAGTTTAATTTGCACTTCTGCAGATCAGAGCTAATATTCCCACTGTACACAGCCATAAATAAAATGTATTGTTCCACTGACAGCAGACAAAAACACTGTGCATTTTCATGTGTTTTATTTGATTGTTTCACTTATAAAATTCGGCTTTTGCCCCCTGTCAGTGCATTTAACTCAGAGGATAACAGAACAAACTTGACACCATATCTGTTAGCAGCACTGACGATACTAATCCTCCAAAGGCAATGACCCAGACCTTTCCTTGTAGTCTTATGGAGAAACAACCGTACATTTATTGTCGAGTGATTACAGCATGCAATAAAAAGTTGGTGAAGAGTTTCAAAGCAGGAATACTGCAGAATGGTTGAGCGACTCCGAACAAGCGGAGGACGGAGTTCACTGCAGCACTCAGATACACGGAGCTGGGAATCTCTGGGGCAGAACTTCCATTAGGGCCAGGGGAGAGCAACGGCTTCATTTAGTTCCCTAAATGTAGGCAGTTAGTCCCACCTGAGATGTATCTCATCATCCTGCCTGAAGCCACCAGACCAGAAGGGTATGGGGTCTCCTGCAGGTCCCATGACGTATCTGCCAGCCCTGGACAGGAGTCCTGTACAATTGAGGGCATCTCAAATGCAGGAATTAGGATTATTTTTTTTTTTTTTGCCTTCTGTATGGCCATGCTGGAGGTGCTGGAGCCCCCATGTGAGCGAGAGAACCTGCAGAAATAACCCTCACCTCTGTGTATGTTTGTGTGTGTATTTGAGGTTTGAGGTGGGAATCCCAGCTCATGGTTTGCTTGAGAAAGGTGCTTCAGCAGCAGCCATGTGTTTCCACGTGCAGAACATTAGCATTGTCTGATGGCTGGAGAAGGTTGTCACAGTTCTCTAGACACCTGGACACACCAGCACTGGCATGGCATAACAAGACCTGTACTTTGGGCTCTCTTTGGGTCTGTTCAAGAACAGACCTGAGTTTCAGGTACCAAATACAATTTTAGATCTAGTTGTAGATGTACGGAAGCCAGGTTAGGAGCCAGCTCAGCCTGGAGCTAGAGTAAATTGGGCCTCTGGCTGATAAGTGAGCAAGCAGACTCACTTGTGCAAATGGTCCAATTTTTGGTGAAATGCTAGGCCTATCGTTGCATCTCCTGATGAAAATCTGTTTCAGAGGTGTGCTATCATTTGAGGCCCAGTTATAAATTCTACTGTCCCAAGGGTTTTATTTTTCCTTTGTGAGTAAGATGTTGACAGTGCTTGTTTGGGCTGCTCAAGTACCTCGATTCTCAGCAGATGGCACTATGCTCAAAGGTTGACTCTGGGAGGCGCAGGACCTTGGTCCAAGGAGATGTAGAGGTGTTTTTATGGAGTTTGGGTACATAAGCAAGTTCCCAGTACCTGGCTAGCAAGCTGCAGCTGCTGGTGCACAACCTGCCCCACGTGGGTCAAGAGTGGGGAAAGAAGTCACGTTGCCCTGGAGAGAACATGGAGTGGGCACAGCCCTTGGGGGAAGCACCACATCCCATGCAATACTCCCACAAGAACAGCAACCCCATTCATATGGGCATAGATGTGAATATGGGATATGGGTGTCTTGTATTCTCATACCATCTCATCAGGAGCAGCACTTCCGCTTCCTTGGTCCACGGTTCCCCTCTGCAATAACAGCTTGCTCACAGGCTTCATTCATGTTCCCCACGTGGCACAAACTGAACAGTTGTCTCAGGAGTGGCAGTTCCCGAGGCAAATAAATCAATTTAAAATTCAACATAATCTATAATTTGAATGGAGAAATAAAGAATGGGAAGAAGGAAAGGCAGAAGGAGCGGAGGGGATGTGGGACACACAGCAGAGGTGCTGGATGGCTTGTTGTTAACACCATGCTGTTCTGCTCTACATCTGCTTTTGCTTTGTTTTTTTTGTTTTGGCCTGAGAGTAAGCAGAAGACTGAGATAACTGAGGTGCTTTTATATCTTGGTCTCTTCTTATCCACAGGAGGAAAAGAGAATAGCAGCAAAGAAGATACTTGATATACGTGCTGGTGATTGCAAGTAGCACAGCCAAAGCTAGTTTCAAGGGATGCCAGATTCAATACAGGCCTCGAGTAGGGTCCCCAACAGAAACCCAGCACAGAAGGATGATCTCAGTGCTCTTCTGCTCTGAGGCAGAATAGAACTAGGTTATTCACCATTTTCCATTAGTCTTTGAAAACAGTGTGCATATGAGGCACAAAGCATTGATTTGACAAAATTGGGTGCTTCCTGCCTTTTCGTTGAGTTACAGCTGGGGTCACAGGATCCTCAGATCTGTAAGTCAAGCACAAGTGGACTTAGGAAACAGCAAGAACTAACTAAAAATGATTTAGGACTAGAGTTTACCTCACCTGCTGCCAAATTAGCTAAGAAAGCATGTCACAAGGCCTGCTTAGTATCTTTGGAGGGTAGGAAAGTTGCACAGAAACCAGAGCATGACACTCTTGTTGGCCATACCTTGCCCTGAGTATTAGGGAGATCTGAGTGTTAACTGAAAGAAAAGGTCTGTGTCCCTTTTGGAGTCTATTCAGCTCAAACCCTGCCTGTGTGTAATGAGTACCTGCCAGACTTCAACCTAAAATGTGGAAAAATGATAGTGTGAGGCTATTTCGGTTTCCTTTGTTTAACCTAACCATTCGGTGTGTTGCCCTCTGTGTTCACCTTGGAGGTGTTACAATGCAGAAACCTCTCTGGAAGACGTTCACAAGGACTGTTCCTCCTGGTGGGTCACTGTGCAAAGCCTGAGGTAATTTTTGTGCTCTCTTCCCTTGGTGCATGGATTATTACCTCAGGTTACTCACATCCTAACATGTAATATTTCATTTGCAGGAAACTTCGTCCTTGAGCTCTTGGCCATTAGTTTCCTCCCCAGGAGATACTGAGTGCTGGTGCTGTCCTTTCACGTGTGCCCAGTTCATTAAGCCATTCAAGGTGCCACCTACTGCAGCTGCAGAGAGGGCATGGCAGTCCTGTGCTGGGTAGGACAAGACAGTTCTCTCCTGTTTAATCTCTCCAGCCTCACTTCTCCAGGCACTGTCCTGCTTTGTATGTGCTACACACAGCCTAAGGGCCATGGCTAGTGGGGGCCCTAGGGGTTACTGTGATGAATAATAGTAATAAAAACACATGGCGAGTCTTTTTTTTTTTTTTTTTTAATCAACATTGCTGACTTTATTCAGTATTAGAAAAATAGCAATATTTGCCAGAAATTCTGAGAGATTAACCTTGACCCAAATGTAGCGGGAGGCCTCATGACATATAGAAACAGCAGAGAAGAAATAAAGAAAATGAGAAATGCCTTCAGAAAAGAGAGGAGTGTGGGGAATGTGGCTTTTTTAGATGAACCTACAGGGTTGATGTTTTTGTTTGGAACAGGGTTGTTAAGATGGTTTCTCAGTATTTGTGGAGGTGCATGGCTGCACTGGAAAGATGTCTCTCCATCTGCTTTTGTAAGATGATGAAGTGATGAAGTATCTGTGACTGAAGGACACTGTCTCTGGGAACTCTGGAAAGTGGTTTTGATATTTTTTTTTTTTTCCTAAAGCTGAGATTTAACAAGTGGGATTGTAACCCAAACTGGGCTTTGATACGCCACTGGAAGGTACTCAAAGTTCCTTCCACCGAACATCGGTCTGATTTTCTATGGCATATATGGGGCTCTCAGTAAGGTCAGTTAAGATATTTTTGTGATTCCCCATCTCTCACCATCTCGTTTTCTCTCTAAAAATATCTGCTTCCAAAGCCCAAAGATACCCGAGCACTTGCATGAACAACAGTTGATCCCTCACGTAGAGTAACATTTTGAGGAACACAGATGCTCCCTTGAATGACTTAGCTCCATGTGGAGAGAAATTAAAGACTCCTAACAGGTGAGAAAATCTGATGAGGTGTCTATAAACATTGGTCAGAAAGTGACTGATACCATTTTAATGAAGGATGAAGGGCTATTGAGGCAGAGCAGCCACTCACCCACCCTGAGGACCACTGGTATGTGGTGGAAATGTCACCAAAAGGCAAGCCTGTCCTCACTGCTCCGAGCCATCACTGGGACACTGACAAACACACACACACACACATAGGAATCATAGAATAGAAATCATAGAATCATTAGGGTTGGAAAATACCTCCAAGATCATCTGGTCCAACCATCCCCCTACCACCAGTGTCACCCACTAAACCGTGTCCCTAAGCACCACGTCCAGCCTTGCCTCGAACATCCCCAGGGACGGTGACTCCACCGCCTCCCTGGGCAACCCATCCCAGCACCTGACTGCTCTTTCTGAGAAGAAATGTCTCCTCATTTCCAACCTGAACCTCCCCTGGCACAACTTGAGGCCATTCCCTCTCGTCCTATCACTGGTTACCTGTGAGAAGAGGCCGAACCCCAGCTCCCCATACCTCCCTTTCAAGTAGTTGTAGAGTTGCAGGGCTCGTGTTGGAGCAGCATGGTTGATCCTCAGAGCTGAGGCTTCCTCTGTGCATTGCCTGCCACAGCAGCACTGGGACCATGATCTTAACTGGAACCTCAGGGTGCTTCTGTGGTACAACCGAGGTGGGCAGAGGGGTGCCAGGACTGCTTGGTGCTCTGGGCAAAGGATCCAGGTGGCTTTTTGTCTCCTGGCACCTCTTTGTCTTCCAGGTGTCGTTGCCACGACAGCAGCCGCCTGTCATCACTGCACAAGGTGAGGAATGGGCAGTTCAACGCAAAAACATCCCCAAAATCCTCATCCATATACAGAATCCAGGCAAATTTCCAAGTCCTGAGAATACCTCATACTTTTCTATATCCCTTCCTCCCCCATTCCTTACAACTTGAAAGGATATTTTTTTTCCTGATGTGCCAGAGACCAATGTTTTGCCCAGCCAGTCCTTGCCAGGAAGGTTGTTGCTGGTAGCAGTGATGCTGGAAGTACTTTGAGTGAAATCCACCCCTACATTTTCACCAGGAAATTTGTGTTGAAATGGCAAAGGATGAGCAGCTGAAAGATGAAAGACCCTCTTTGTCCTCTTCAGCACCGCAACCTACTTGGTGAGGAGGAAAGGGACTACTGAAAAAAAAAAATCAGAAGAGGAAGAAACATCATGCCCTGCTGCAGCAACCCTGTGGATTGATGGTGAGAGCTGGAATGACAGAAATTTATTTTCACCAGAAGTTTCACCACGCCACTCGGTGCTTATTGTGCTGCTTATGTCACTTGTGTCACCAAAACCTCTTGCCTAGAAAAACAATTTTTCTCTTAAAGCTCAGACAGCGGTTGACTAACTAGCATTCCTTCCAACATGAGTGTTTTCCAGCTATGGTGTTGGACAGGGAGCTATACCAGGAACATACAGTACATGAAAACATTCTGGGAAGAAACAGTCCCTGGAGGCAGGGATGAAGCAAAACTAAAAGGAGAGAAAAACCTTTTCACAATCAAAGGCAACCCACTTGCAAAGAGAGAAATATCTCATCTGGGAAGAAGAAAAGAGGCTGGGGGTAACAAGAGGCTTGCCAGGACAGCAAGACTTTCTCAGTAAACAGGATTGTATTTGAACTATTCCATGTAAAACAAACAAACAAACCAAACCAAACAAAAGAAAACAAAGAAACAACAACAACAAAAAACATAGTTTCTGAACTTCAGACAAGGAATATCAGAGCCATTCCACTAGAAAGAAGTATTTTGGTAGAAACTTCTTCTAACTAAAATACTATGACCTTTGAAGGTCTGGAAAAAAAAAAAAAAAAAAAAAAAGATCTGAAACAGCTTCTAAGTCTTGTCTCCTACTAATCGTGATGGTTTTTAATCCTGGTTTCTCATACACTCCTTTTGAAGCATCTCATTCTTTCTACCTGTCCTGAGTTGCCAGCTGAATGGTTGTTTTTATCACCAACCAGGCTCAATTACTGAGATTAATTTGGCCCAAAGTCTCACAGAGAGATTCCTGTGGCTCACAGAAGCAGCCTACAACCAAACAGGAACTAAACAGCCTCCTCTAAGGTTTAACACCATTTCAGCAGAAAAATAGGGACAATACCTTCTGTCACCAAAGAGCCTCTTCCACATCCTGCGGTATCAGGAGTTGAGCTGCAACAGAAACACGAATCCAGGTTAAAATACCTTCTACAAATACAGTCCTCATCTTCAAATCCATTCATCCATCACTTCCTCCCAATGTCTTTGTAAGAGCAACCCGCTTAAAAATCTGCCATCTCATTTAAAGCAAGCCTCCAGGTAGATTTAGGATCACAGGTGAACTTCAGGGAAGTGTCTGGTCTTGTCTGTATGTTTGCTTAGCTTTTGAGCTCCATCACTTGATTTTGTTCAAATAACACAAGATACAGTAGCACCTACCCTAGCTGCCAAATTCAGGTGTACTATTGAGAAACATGATCTGAGCACGTGTCTAACACTTAGCATAAGTGCTGTTCATGTCTTCCAGCAGGTATCCCTAAAGGAGGAGGGGAGGTGAAGAGAGCAATACAACCCACAGGTGGGTGCTCTTCAGAAACAACCAGGATGAAAATGAAGCCAAGCACCAGCCTTGGCTCAGGCTGTGCCTGGAGCCCGAGGACTCCTTTCAGCTCCACCCTGCATCACTTGGCTTTGAATGGGTGATTTGAAGCTTTGTGAAATTACATCACTGTAGGTGCCCAGCGGGTCACTATCACCTGTGGGCGTCAGATCCCCAGGTGTCGTAAAGGACTGCTCCCATGTAAGTATTGCATGTCCCTGTTAGAGAGTTTTACAAATGCTAAATTTTTCAAAAACAGGACCACAATCACTTGATATCTTCGGGATCTTATATTTTTGATGGTAGGAGATGGTAAGAACGAGAACAGGAGTCCTGTGAAGTAAAGGGGTCGATTTATCCATTTCACTTTGCATCTATCCATAAGACTTCACTCCACTAAAAGAATGGAGCTTGGATCAGATTTGATAGCCATTAGTTCTGCACTCTTTGAGACGTCTGCAGAAACCCAATTATTATTATTTTGATGACAGTTGAAAGAGCATTTGCAGACTTGTGGAACAAAATGATGTAATTTGGCCATTTTCTGTGAGATACTAATGATGCTCTAATTGAAAAATGTACTCTGATGTAATTACCCTACATCTTTATAAACCTGCCTCAGGAGCACTATAAAAGAACAAATGGGAATATTTTTACTGTACCACGTGAGAAAAAGTCCTCAAAGTTTTGCTTGTATTATGTCATGAATGTTCTGGAGATGGAAGCCTCATAAAATTAAAATGCTTTCCTAATTTGATTTGGCAACCTCTTGGGGCAGGATCTGAAGGCAGCTTTAAGCACAGAAATCAAAGACAGACTTAAAGGAGGGACTCACACACACATGTGGGTGTCCTGTGCCCTTGTATGCCTTGGGGGATCTCCGTCAGCTTCCACCTGCAGCTCCTGAAGGACACAGGTTTCTGACATGCTACCATTTCCCAGACCACCTGCAGATAGGTTAGATATGCCCGAGTGCCTCAAATGGCACTAGATGACCGCGTGTAGGCCCCTGGGTTGCTTCCCCCATGCCAGAATCAAAGTTGTTATCCTAAGGAGTCATTCAGCTGAACCCTGAAAGGGCAAGAGGGAAGAGGAAAGGACTCCTTGGCTCTCCTTGTCCTTGTTTCTGTGGGAACCCCACAGAAAGTGTAGGGAGAGAAGAGCTGGTGTTAGGATCCCCTTTGGTGTAGAAATGGCTGGTGCTTCAGCTCCGAAACTCAAGTAGTAACACACTCCAGGCAATCAGCATTTGCTCACCTAATTTTTCCAGTCTTCTAGTCATGTGGTGTGGTACCACTAACCACCCCCCAAAGATGAGACAGCCCAGCTCGGTGTACACGCCAGTTCTTGCTGGGATCCTTGCCATACCAAGTGGGAGACACTGGTGGTGTCTTCACTCTCACTGCCTGAGAGTGAAGCACAAAATGTCTGCCTTCCTCACTTCCCATCCTCTGAGCACCCACAGAAAGCTCCTGCTCTAGGAGAAAGTTCAGGAGCCAGGAAGCAGCATGAGGAGAAAACAGCAGAGCCAGGATTCTCCTGCATTCACCCAAAGACCCCCAGCAGGTCCCCCCCAGCACAGTCCCTGCCTTCTCGATCATCACTGAGAGCACACACATCTTGCCATCACTTACACTGCATTTGCTGCCCCTGGAGCCTTTCCTGACTATTCAGTGAGGGATAGACAGGCTCATAATATATTAATAAGCAAGAGGGTTTTTTAAATTTATGACACAGCCTGCTCCCTGCTTTGGGCTGGAGTCGCAGTGCAGTAAGTCATAATAAATATAACGAGACCGTATAAATAAGGAACCAGCTTTAATCCTAGCTGCAGAATTATTAGGCAGGTTAATGAATGGAAAATCAGATTTTTGTTTTCTCTTCATTGTTCAAGTTTCTCTGGAAGCTGTGATTTTCAGGGTCTACCTGGGACTCTGTGAAGGGGCAGGAGACAGCCAAGAGTCAGAGAGGCAGGAGTGACTCAAGCACCAAAGGGAAAGGCCGGTGCCTCCATCCTTCACTTTGGGACCAGCTGAACCGGGGATCAGGGGAAGCAGTGTGGTGCCACTGGTTGGTGTCAGCACAGACAGCTCCTGGTCCCTCTCAAAAGCAGCAGCACCTGGCGTCATACTGGGAAACAACACAGAGAAATCGTTGCCTTTGTCCCACATGGCACCAATTCCCTTTTAGGTACCACCACAGCGAGTGCTGGCTGAGACCTGGGCAGGGATTTCTTTTTCACTCATGATAAATGCCTTTATTTCTGGTATAATGTCATTTTAAGCCAGCTGTGACGTACGTTTGGATGATAACATCACTGGCACCCATCAATCTTCTCTCCTTTGGGCCACAGAGTGAAGGGAAGGGCCAGGCTTGGTCTCTGCCCCCACCGTCAGCAAAGCGCACCAAGGCTGGACCATGAACCAGAGCTACAATTCTCAGGTGATGTCCTGCTCTCCCTATTTCTCCTCCCGCCAAGAGAAGCTCCTCATGAAGCTGCAGGCTGAGAAAGCCTTTCGGGAGGAGGTTCAGGGCTTTCAGAAGACAATGAAGAACTTTCGGGAGAAGATCAAGGCATTTCGGGAAAATATCGGAGCTTTCAAGATGGCCATCCAAGCCTTCTGGGAGGAGGAAAGGCCCATCTGGGAGGAGGCAGCTGCCTTTTTGGAGGAAGAAAATGCTTTTCAGGAGGAAGCAGAAACCTTCTGGAGGGAGTATTGTGACTTCTGGAAGCACTCTAATGCATTCTGGAAGAAGGATGCAGATTTCTGGAAAGAAGATCAGCTCCTCTGGGAGGAAGACAAAGTCCTTCTGGATGAGGACAGGGTCCTATGGGAAGAAGAAAAAGCCCTGTGGGCAGATGAAAAAGCTCTCCTGGAAGAGGAGAGAGCAGTCTGGAAAGATGAGGAAGAACTCCATGAAGACGAAAAAACCCTTGAGGAGGATAAGATATTGATCTGGCAGGAGGCCTTTGGTCCCGAGAGAGAGGACGGGCTCCTGGCTGTTGCTGGGGTTGGTTCTTGGGGTGTTGCTGCCTGCAGAGGAAGAGCATAAATTGTTCTCCTAGGCTTGGAAACATGAAAGCCACATATACAGGCATTTATTTAACAGTGCTGCACTTCAACCACTTCTCTGAAATAACATCTCTAGATTTAGGTGTAAATCAGAGTAGTTTGTTTGCTTGTTTGTTGCTGCTATTTGCTTTAAAGCCATTGCACACCTTTTCAGGACATTATTTGTTCTTTTGATATCTTGCAGTCTGAGCAATGGGTGGGTAAAGCCATGAGGTGAGGGCTTCATGGCTGAGATCGTGTTCTGGAGCTCACAACCACTCACCTAACTTTTTGAAGTTTCTACCGAGTCAACAGTTTATATAGAATCCATAGAACCGTAGAATCATAAAGGTTGGAAAAGCCCTCCAAGATCATCTGGTCCAACCATCCCCCTACCACCAGTGTCACCCACTAAACCATGTCCCTAAGCACCATGTCCAGCCTTGCCTTGAACACCCCCAGGGACGGTGACTCCACCACCTCCCTGGGCAACCCGTCCCAGTGCCTGACTGCTCTTTCTGAGAAGAAATGTCTCCTCATTTCCAACCTGAACCTCCCCTGGCACAACTTGAGGCCATTCCCTCTAGTCCTATCACTGGTTACCTGTGAGAAGAGGCTGACCCCCAGCTCCCCTCACCTTCATTTAGTTGTAGAGAGCAATAAGGTCTCCCCTGAGCCTCCTCTTCTCCAGACTAAACAATCCCAGTTCTCTCAGCTGCTCCTCACAGGACTTGTGCTCCAGGCCCTTCACCAGCTTCGTAGCCCTGCTCTGAACATGCTCCAGGGTCTCAATGTCCTTCTTGTAGTGAGGAGCCCAAAACTGAATACAGTACTCAAGGTGCAGCCTCACCAGACCTGAGTGCAGGGGAATATCAACTGATAAATGACGACCTTCCAACCCTCCACATTTAAGAGTCACAGTGAAGACTCCTATTAGTCTTAATGATGAAACTCCTGCTGTTCCACCAGGTTTGGACTCTGACTCCCCACATAACTTCTCAGGAGCATGACAGGAACATTACCTGCTCAGTTTAACCCCACACAGCCTCTGCCTAGCTGACAGGGGCAGAGGGTGGAGAGAGAGGTGGGAGAGACTACAGGAGTCAGCAGCATGTGGGAACAGATGCAAGCTGGAGGGAAACTTGGCAGCAAGTCCCTCAGCAAGGGGGAGATAAATTTAGCTGTGTGAGTATGTATGTGTGTGTGTAAGATCAGAAGATACATGCAGGGATTTGTGCTATTATTCACCTGCTGAGCAACTACTGCCAGAGCACCCCCTTCTTCTGCAAGGTGCAGGAGCCTCTTGAAGAAAATCCTCGATAGCTGCAGTGCAACACATGGTGGATGCTGAGCAATATTTTTTGTGGTGTGAACACAAATCTGGTGCCTTCTGCTGATAAAAGCAGCTGTGGCGCAGAGATTGCTGTTGTTCTTGCCCTGCCTTTCTGATATGTTGTGTTTTCTCTCAAGGATGAACTAAAATCAGATGCTTTGCTCTTCTGAAGGCAGAGCTGGAGAGGCTGATCTAGAGGCAAATCTCCCTGTGACCCTCTGCACATCCAGGAGACTGGGGTACAAGAGCAACAGTGACAATTCCTCCTCCTCTCAGTCAAACCAGGCTATGATCTTTCTCTGGTATGCTAGCATTAGCAGCTCACCCCCCCTTATGGGATATAATCCCATATATATGGGATTTTACACTGAAAAGGCTCAAGGATATGGTGTAGAAGCCTTTACAATTGCTGCTGAAGAATCGAGTGACTTCTGCAATTGCCCGGCATACCTGGGCTGTCACTCACCTTCAGTCCTTTGTGAGCTGCTGCAGGATAAGGCTGGGTGTCCTGATTAATTGCGCTCAGGACAAATTATGCACTATGTCTATCCTGAAAAACCCATGAATATTTATTGCTCAGTGAATAACCAGCCCATAAAAAAGCCAGCTGATTCAGCTGTGGTAAGAATGCTTTGCAACCTTTGTTATTATTATTCTATTATGTAAGCCAGAGATGAAAATGACCTATTAGACCATTCAGTGCAACTTCCTGCAAAATCAGGGGACTTACGCATTCGAGCTTTATCATTTAGGTGCTACAGAGAGAAAGAACCTTTCAGAAAATAACAGTATGCAAAAAGCACTTGTCACTTAATATATTTTAATGTCAAAAAGCCAAGAATTTATCTCAGTTATTCAAATCCGCACATCAAATTAACATCCATTTAAACTAAAATTAGGTATGTTTTCCCTCACAAAGAACTCGAAGCACATGAAATGCTCTTATGAGAGCTCCTATTCACTTCCTCCTGCACAGGAGAGCAGAACAGCGTTTCTCTGGTGAGAATGCTGTCAGTATAATACAATGGTTGCGAAACTTGAGACATTACACAATCCAGCAGAGAAGAAACCAAAGTTTAGCCAGGAAAAAAGAGTGTACTCATACAGTTTTAGAGAGCTGGTAGCTTCCCCCCCCCCCAACAACACAACACAAACACACACAAACAAAAAACACAAACAAAACAAAACAAAAAAACCTGCACCCATCTGCCATTCAGTGGCACTTGCTGGGCTGACATTGCTGGAGAGAGAAACGAGCCATGTACCAAAGGCTTACTAGGGTTGGCATTTCTCAGTGGGAAATTAGGGGACACCTGCGCAGCTCTGGACTGAGGACAAATTTCAGGCATGAAGGCAGTCTCTACTGAATTTCTGGAATGATGAAAATGAGAGGAGCAAATAAAACAACCATTGTTGTGGTTGAAGGCTCAGTTTGCCACCTTTAAAACATGCAGATGGATGCTGTTGCACCATGAAATTCAGAGTAAAAAATACATGAACACACCTCTCTTGGTAGAGTTGTTTGCTGATATGGCATAGGTTGGCTGTTGGGGGTAAGAAAGAAGAGGACATGCCTGAAGAACTGAAGAAGTTTAAAGCACGGGCTCACCTAAAGGAGGGTGGAAGGACCTTAAAAAGATGCCAGATCCACCTGTGCCTCAAAAGCTGCTGTACCTATAACACTCTGTCCAAATGCTTGCCTAAACTGTTTTTTGCTTGCTTCATCTCCAACTCCGGTGTGGTACAGCCACCACCTACCCTCTAAGGCTTCACTCATTTTAATATTTTTATGGTGTCTGAGGTGAATCTCCCTAATTGCACTTTTGATTTCTTACCTGTAGTCCTGTCCACAGCAGACATGCAGAACAGTCTTTCCCTTTACCTTGTATTTATTTGCCTGATGCCTGTTACTATCTTCTCTATCCAACTCTCCCTAGACTAACCTGTCCCATCTCCTGTCCTTCTTCACTGACCAAGTGCTTTAGATATCTGGAAGGCTTCTGGCCCTGCTTCTGGCCCTCCCTCCAAAGGGCTGGAAAAAATGAGATAAATGGCAGCATCCAGATGCAATCCCAAAGATGCCAAAAGTCTCGGTCACAGCAGAAGATACTGTTTTGCAGAAGATATTTGGCAGGAAAAAAAAAGGGGGGGAGGAAAAAAAAAAAAAAAAGTATAATTTGTGTAATTTCAGAGGGATAAAACCTAAATAGAGGGAAACATGGTGAACCCAAACACAACTTATATGTTGGCGGTGCCAATGATTTGAAGCTGATAACCCTCCTGCTCTCCCTTTGATGCTGTGGGAAGGCCTGGCTTCTGCTGGAGCTCACCTGCCCTCTGGTGTGGGCTATGCACTTCTTGTTATCCTTCCCTGGAAATCTCTGTAACTTGGAGAAAAATATGGAAGTATTTTGGAAAATATAACAGAAAAAAAATATATATATGTCTGGGCTATATCCACACAGAATGCCAGTCCTGACCTCAGTCACAAGCCAACTGATGCTGATAAACATAAAACTCATCTTTCTAAATGATACTCAGGAGTTTTTCCTTTCAAAATTTCTACTCAAGAGATTCAGAGAAGGATATTTTGTGTTCAGGGCCACAACGGTGGAAGTGATGGACTGCAAATTTGTACCTCTAAAAACACAGAACAACCCAAAGCCCAACGTGTCTTACAGAGGGATGGCATCAACTTCCTCACAGAGCAGCAAAGAGATTGAGTCATTAGTGCCAAATCAGCATAAATATTTGAATAGGAGAAATAAATAGCTCCTGAGCTCACCTGCACGTTTGTAAAAATGCAGTCATCAAAAAGCATTCCTGACGCATCCGTGGAGCTAACCCGTGGGAGACACAGAACAGGAAAAAATGGTGAGGAGTTATTTAAGGCAGCTGACATGTCTGCAGGTGTCATAAGCTGGAATGGTAAGAGACACAGAATAAAATTAAATCTATTCAGTATATGTATGTATATATATCTATGTGTGTGTGTGTGCAGCTATAATTTCCAACTCCTCGTGTCAGTCATTGCATAGGAGGAGTGTAAAAGAGCTGTGACTCATGCAAAATTGGAGGTATGGAGAGCATCCAGTCAGAAATACAAATCCTGCCACTCTGCCAATAAGCAAGACTGAATTGTTGAGGAGTCGATGCAGAGGGTGTAACAGAAGGAGAAGGAGCAATTAGAGAAGAAGCAAATTAGAATCAAATAATAATAAAAATAACCATGTTTTTGACCTTTAGAATTCAACATCTACTTTGAGTTGCAGAGGAACCACTGAGAAGACGTATTTTTTAAACAACTCTGTAATGCTGAGAATCTCTCCTCTCTTTTTGCTTCTTCTTATTTTTCCATTACTTATTGATTGAAGCAGGAGAATGATTGCCAGAGAGGGAGAGAATTGCAGATTCTTGAAATATGGGGACTTTGGGGGAAGATTTTGGTCCTGATCCAGAAGTTTTCTCAGTCTATGCAATCCCTCAGAATACTCAAAATATCCCAATGTCTCATCTAAATCTGTACATAAAAATACATAAATAAATAAATAAATAAATCTAAATCTATATTTAAAAAGCTGTGATTCTGCTGAATCTTCAGGATCTTCAGAAACCATGGTGGCCATTTTAAAGATAAACACAACTTGGATGTTGGATCTTCAGCTTTGCACTACACTATCAGTGACACAAAGCCACCAAGCAAACAACCAACTTTCCTTGGCTGCAAACTATCCTCTTCTTTGTGATTTTTTTGCCCCCTGCTCTACTCATTCAGCTGTACTACCTCTGCTCTTGGAAGTGATGCTTCAGTTAGTCCCAGCAGGAGTCGTGCACCTAATGAGGGACCAAATCACAGCAGTAATGCTGGGGACCTCAGCATGGGGCTGTGACACCATACCTTTCATAACATCACCTTCATTAGCACCCCATTCTTCACCATGCTGCTCAAGGACAGCATGCCAAAAATTAATTAAAGGTAGTATCTCACACAGCTATCCATCCTCCGAGTCTTTAACATGAGTTATAGCATCACGATTTTCTTATCCCATGGCACAGCTTTCTGAGCATTTTTGCGTGGGAGCTCTTCCAGTGGAATTACTGTTATTATTATTATTCATGTGAACACATTTCCAGGGCTCTGCTCAGGTAGACTGAGAACACTGAAATAAAAGTTGGGTTGAAAAGCTGTTATTTAGCTGCTCATCCTGCCAGTAGATTTCCAATTCATGCTTTTTTTTTTTTTTTCCCTTGTCCTTACAGGTGGACCCGCACACTTGCACCCTGACTGCCTTACTACAGACTGAAGGAAATGAGTAAGACCAAAAGTAAAGCAGGCGCCTCTTGTGAGCATGCACAAAACAAACAAACAAACAAACAAACAAAAAACCAAAAAACTTTTCCCATAGGCTCCATAGCAATTTCAAACTGCAGCCCAGACACACAGTCACACCGCAGAGAAAGCTGTAAGTTCCCCAGTTGCTTCACACATGCCATATACACACCTAATTTTTCAAGTGATCATTACTGGACTTGCAGCATACCAAGATACGTGGCCTTTTCTTCTCAGCGCCACTCAGACTTGCATCTGTGCAGCCTGCAGCTAGGTTTAATTTAAAAACGTGGCCCAAACAGCAGCCCGAGGGAAAGTCATTAATACTGTGAAATAATTAAGAGATGAAGAAACAATTGCATGATCTGATTCTTCACACAGATCAGTCGAGGAGTGAGATCTCCCCAAGAGAGATGTAATCAAGGGTGGATGGAGACAGACACAATTAAGAGTGTGGATACAGCTTGAAATACCTCTCCCTCCCTCCCAGGCACCCACAGCCCTGGTAGGGAGCAGGATGGGGAGAAGGACTTTGTGTAAACTGATGTTCCTTCCAATGAAGGCATAAATAACAAAGCCTGCAAGTTTCACTCCGTGGGGAAACAACAGCCCTGCACCACCCTGCTCAAAAGCAGCAGGATGCTTTCCACCCAACACATATTGTGCTTCTCATTCAGGGGTCTCTGCCTTGCAGATCCAAGGGTGACGACTGCCATGAGTCCCCAGGGGACCCCTGCTTCCCAGGGCACAGTTCCCTCAACCCTACAGCCACTTTTTTTCCCGCAGCACTAGCTCTGGAGAGGGTGGCGGGCTTTTGTGTGCATCTGTGGCTGGTGGGTTTATGGCTGGGGGAGCAGCTCCCCAGTGCTTGGTCTCACATCCCCACACCCAACTGTCCCCACAGAACATCTAAGGAGTGCACCACCCACCTCCTGGGTTCTCTTCCAGGCAAAGGCCCATGGACCTGGTGCAATCATCAGGGATGGCGGAGGACCTACAACACCTCTGCATACTTATTCCCACAGATTGTGCTGTTTGCATCTCCTCACTCAGACATTTGTGATTTAGCTTCCATCACAAGTAGTTTCTACCAGCTGAGGATCTGACACTCTCCAGCAGTTTCATCCTACAGCTTTTCTGTGTGCTAACAGGCTGGAAAACAAGGAGCAGGCAGTCTCTGCTACCAGCTTGCATAACCTGGGTGCATTACCACTGCCATCCTGGAAGCCCAGGGGCACACCAGTGTCCTTGTCCATTGCTGCAGTTTACTTGGGAAGGAAACAGAGGCAGACATGAGAGACGCACATAGGTCTGGATGTCAGGAGTAGGACAGCAACCACAATATAAACTCTGGAGTTAGGATCCACAGAGTCACAGCACCACAGCAGGTCTGAGGCCGTCAGGGAGCTCTGGAGGCCCCCATCCCCAAGCCCTGCTCCAGCAGAGCCCCCTGCGCAGGGTGCCCAGGACCCCGTCCAGGCGCCTTGTGCCGCTCTCCCAGGAGGAGACCCCACAGCCTCTCTGGGCAGCCTGGGCCAGTGCTCAGCCGCCCGCCCAGCACAGCAGTGCTGCCTGGTGCTCAGAGGGAGCCTCCTGCCTGCCCCTTGGTGCCTACTGACCCTGGCCTGGTATCCATCCAGCCTGTACATCAACAGCTTGTCTGCAAAGATGTTATGGGAGATAGTGTCAAAGGCCTTACTGAAGACCAGGTGGACAAGTCTGGGTAGTCCAAAGATTTAAATGTTGATATTCAGGCAAAAATGTGACTAATGCATGAAAGGCCTGCATACCTCCAAGGGCCTGGGCTGGGGTTTCCTGTCTGACAGCAGACACACATCTCTCTGAGGGCTGACCCTGGATTTTGGGGGCACTACACACGGCAGTGACCACAGCCACCTTTTCTCCATGCCTGCAAGCCACTGCGGAGGTCCCAGATACAGCAGCAAGAACAAGACCATGCTGCACAAAGCTCCTAAATGCGACTTCCAGGCTCCCTTTTGAACAGGTGATAAGAGAGCCCCTGACTTCAGATGCATACATACCACATAACCATACACTTAACACCTCTGCATCTTGTTCACACCTTACATGCCCACAGTCCCACTGCCAGCAGCAGGCCAGCCCCTCTCCTGTAACAAGAGGAACACAGTTTTTACCCAGTTACCCAGTTACTATGATAGTACGCCACAGACATTTTGGGAAACCTGTGGGCTAGGTTTCCTAAGGAACAGCTAAGACATCCCACAGGCAGCTCCATTCCAGGTGGCTGGCATTGGCACTGTCACTCCTCTGAGACCCACACTGGCAGTGGCAGCAACAAATGTCACCCTCCAGCACCCTCTGCTGCACTTTGTCTCTCAGTTATCATACCATGTATGCTATGCAGGGGAAGTGCAGGCAAAAATCAAAATAAACCAGGCAGAAGTGCTGGTTGGAAAGCAAAGCCATGGCCCTGAAAACCCAAAGAGACGGTAGCTCCAGCCAGGAGCCAGGACAGCTCTCCTCAGAACATGCCTGTTTTCTGCTGAACAACAAACAGCAAGAAATATATGCAATGTTTGGCTGCTAAAATTATTTGCATTTTATGTAGTAGTGCTGGACCACTCTGTCGAGTGCTGGCATGTGAAATTATCAGCTCACAACCTCAAGTACAGAGACAATAGCTGGTGCAGCACACATGTCCATTGGTGCGTATTTTTAGACTGTAGTAGGCGTTTGCAGCCATTTTGAAGTGCCTTGATAATTTTGCAGACTTTTTTTTTTTTTCCCTCAAGAGGAATTAAGATTGTTAGATTGCTTCCTGAGAGGTCATATAATGAGCAGAGTGCAAAAAAAAAAAAAAAAATAACCAAAAGACTCTGTTTTCCTCTCAGGTCAGGGCAGGCCTTTGGGGCCTGCTGCAACTCTGAGGCTGTACAGCCATGCCTTCTGCTCGTCTGTCTGAATGGCTTTGAGATTCAGACAGCATTTTTTCCATTTTACCATGCTCTCAAGCATCCTCACTTCACTCACAGATGCTCACATCCAACAGCTTTCTTGGGACCAGGGACATGGGTGGAAAAAGAGACTTGGGCTATCAATCAGCTCTGATCAAATCCAGATTTGACGGGAGAGCCAAAGCAGTGAGGGCAAGGGAAGACTCCAATACACAAGAGGCATTTGCCATCACGGAGAAGCTTTTTAGCAACTTTAAATCCACTCTCTGTTTTGTCTACAAATTAAACAGTAAATATGCCAATGTAATTATCATGTTGATGATTTTTAATACCAATAAAAATATGTGCATTTGTGTGTGTGTATGTGCAAACAGGTGTTTCTGGGTGTATAATCACACCCACAGTGACACCCAGGCCTATTCAGACATTCACCTATTCAGACACCCATTCAGACATCAACTTGGAGATCAAGAGGGACCAAAGAAGCAAAAACAAATGTTGGGAATTAACTGTGAGGAAACAGAGAGTAGAGCAGAAAACCTAAGTATGGCACTGTCAAAGTCAATGATGTGTCACCTTTTGGACAGTGTATGTGGTTCCGGACTCTTCATCTTCAGAAGTGGAAAGGATGCAGTGGTGAGAACCCAGGACATGGGAAACATGGGATGGCTCTGCCACAGTTGCAGGTCTACAAAGGTCTATACAGTCCTGAGTGGCACAGAGGAAGCTGCTGGTCTTCACAAGAAACAAATTCATGCAAATATTGGCATGGACAGCATTCACTGCTCCAGGTGTTAGGCATTTCCTGTTTTTTAGAAGTTTAGTTTTATTCACTAAGCTTTTCCAAGTCTTTAGAGGTTTGAAATATGTGACCTTAAATGTAAGAGCAACCTTAATTCTCCTTCAACCAAGTTCTGCAGCTGGCAGCAGTTTTGTGCTGAGCACCAGCCAACCAGCCACTTCCGAGCACCAGCCAACCAGCCACTTCCAAGACGACAGAAGTTTTCTAGCACCTAAAAATCCATCAGAGAAGTCCTGCAGATATGTTAGCTCATTGCACTGTGGAAATACCCCCATGCCAAAGGGTAACATCTGAACCAAGAGGGATATCCAACGTCACAACCAGCTCCATGATTTGTCCACAAAAAGAAAAGGTAGCAGTGTGACCCTGGTGACAATAAACTCTCATTGTTTGGAGGATTATGTCCTAAACAACCACTCCAGTGTCTGTGTTTCTGTGTTGGATGCCATCAGTAATTCTGTCCCCCCTCACTGAATAGTTATTGTTCATAATGAAAATCCACTTTGCCTCACTAGGCAGTCTCACTGTATTCATCATCACAGCATCCAAATATCAAGCGCTGCAATTGCTATCAAAGTGAGAGATGATCTGTGATATGATTTTTCTCTCATTCCCCAGAGCTGGCCAGAAGGAAAACAGCAGTGAGAGACAAAATAACCTTCTTGCTTTTACATATACCAGTCACAGCCTTCGGGGAGCTGGAAAAACAGACCTCTTGTATTGAACTGTAAATTGTCAGTGCAGGATTATGTTGGACTATTTACATTTTACTACATTGGCTCAGCATAGACCTTTTTTTTTTTTTTTTTTTTAATAATTTTAATAAAGGAGTTGGCTTCTGAATGTTAGCAGCCAAGCTCTTGAGGATTTGAAAAGCACGCCCAATCAGTCTACAAAAAGGAAGAGCTGCAGAGGTGGAAGCCGTGCCCCATCAGGCTTTCAAGGGGCCAGTCTCGAAGCTGGCTACGTATCCTGGCTACTATGGGTAGCTGTTGTAGTTGTTGAAGAGCTCATAGCTCTTCTGCCCAAAGCATGGTGAGAAGGCAACTACTTACAAGTGGGGGAAGGTCCAGATGGCAAAATACTACATCAGCAATAGGGCTGAACCAGTAGTCCACTTGCCACGTAGCTGCCCCATGACACAGTTCAAAACACAATGTAGCTCAAATCTTACTACATTTTATGGGTTTTCTCAAATACCTGAGTAAATTTGGGCACAGATAAAGAGAGATTCTAGCAGGGCTTAGGCATGGCGTTAAAACAACACTATTTTTTCTACTTATTATTTTCATAGAATCATAGAATCATAGGATATCCAGAGTTGGAAGGGACCCATAAGGATCATCAAGTCCAACTCCTGGCACCGCACAGGTCTACCCAGAAGTTTAGACCATGTGACTAAGTGCACAGTTCTTCATCCTTAAAGATAACTTTAAAAGTATTTCAGGAACATTGTTTCCAGTGAATGCACAGATGGATGCCCTGAAGCTCTTAGGCAGGCATCCTCCAGGTCTGGCCATGTCACCAGGAGATGATGACACCTTGGAATGACCAGGGGGACAAATCATTCAAAAAGGGCACAGTCATGTAAACACTTTCTGAAGCAAAGCGAGTGGTCACCCATAAAAATATTTCTTCAGTGTGCCAACGAGTTTTGAAGGCCTGCAGTGCTCATCGTGGCAGTGAAGGAATGAAGTGACTTGGAGAGAAGCTAGTAAATGTTGGTGGATGTTCATGACCTCTTTCCAGCTCTCAGCTTGTAGGGGGAAGGAAAAGCAGAGTGTTCCCGTGTGGTGAAAGGCACAGCTCTGTGGCATGTGTGATCCCAACATGGTGCCATGTGGTCCTCAGCACAGGGCCAGCGATGGTGGGAACAGGACATCTGATGTGGACACAGAGACTGGATGTCCATGTGGGGTTTTGTGGCTGAAATGCCTTTCCCTGCTTTCTGCGGCCATGGGAAATGCTGGTTCCTGTAGTCAAGCCAAGCTTTTTCTGTAGGAAAGCCATCTACCAAGTCCTTGTTAATTGCTTTTGTGGTAAATTCAGTGGGGGCTGAATACCACTAACAAGGATAGCTGTTCGGCAATTAATTATCTTCCGAAGGAATTGGGATTCAGCCAAATGCCAATGAAGTCAGAGGGAAATGGGAGCGGCACCACGCACGAAGCAATGAAAGAGCTTCACCAGCACTCTAAGAGCTGTGTCATTGCCTTCACAAACCCAGGTGGATACATCTTTCTGCAGTTCTTTGCAGTCACTTGTCACACCAGAGTCATTCCTTCTCCGAATGGTGTCACTGGAATCCTGTGCCAGTATTTTAGAAGAGAAACGTACCTAAGATGAAAGACTAGCAGAAGGTGGAAAAGTTAACAGCCAAAGAGAATGGCTCACCCAGCACATGGGTATTAACTATTTAAATAAACAGCCCAGAGGTCTTGCCTAGGTCTCCTTCATATTTCAAGAAAGCTCAGCGAGCCTCCTCATTTCCAAAATATCCAGCCTCATTAGAAACACCTTCTTTTAAGAAATCACTTGTGTGGAATTGCCTTCAGAGCACAGGAGAGGGTGAGGCAGACAAGCTTGCTGTGGGCAAATAGAGGAGAGCTGTAAACATCAGAAAAGGGAAATGTATAATCACCCCAATAAAAAGCACTCCTACAGTCACTGCTGAGTTACTGGGAAAAAAGCAGTTGTCTTCATTCCCCTTGACTCTTGGCTGCTATTAGCCAAATGAAATAACTAAAATTATTCAAACCAGGCAGTTTAAGATTCCTTCCCATGCTCCTGCTCCACTTCCACGCCTATCTCTGTGTTGAGCATTTACAGGTCTGAATTCTGTGATGAGAGACCCTGCAAACGTGCTCAGGGTTTGGCACAATAAGAGCGCATGGGATTTACTGCACATATTGTATAAAGTTCACCTGCAGAGGGACCATGGCCATTTCTTCCAGTTTCTACGAAGAAAAAAAAACAAAGACAACAACAACAACAAAAAACACCAAGTCTGGAAAAGATCCAGACTTATGTCAGTCCCAGCCACATCTTGGGTAGTACAGCTGAGTCCTTCTCATCTGACCAAGATATGCTTGTCCAGCTTTTGCAGGAGCAATAAAAGGGAGATGGACCTGAAGGCAGTGCATGACGGGGGCAAAAGCCCCAGCCAACCGTGTCAGCTTTGCTGACAGCATGGGACTGGAAAATAGAGAGCGGGATGATGCTGGGATCTGCCACAACTGCATAACACCCACAGGGCATGTCCCGAAAGTGGAAGCCTCCTTCAGAGACTGCAAAGAGGTTTTTTCTCTCTGTCAGTAAGGCAGTAGGGGGGATATGAGACACAGGTGACTTAGGCTTGGTTTCTTCAGACTCGGCCCTTGAGCTGCTGTGTGTGTGCCACCCCTGCTGCATTTCCAATCGGTGTGCTACGTATGGGACACCAACAAACCTGGAGGGGAGGATGAGAAACAGAGATGTTAAATATTGTCACAAGCAGCAGGGCTAACTCACCTGCATGCAAAAATCTCAGAATAAGAAAGCATAAAATGTGCTAACAGCTGCTGCAGGTGAAGCAGCCCTCGGGGTACACGAGCCAGCACTTCCCAGGTACTTCTCGGGAAGTGCCCGGTGTGCGAGCTGTGGTGTCAAGAGCTGGGATCGCTCAGAGCATCACGGCTCGCTCCGTGCCCCGGCGCCTGTCTGAACAACGAAGCAGAATAAAGAGAAGGCAGCGTTCATCACGGTGTGCCGTTCCTGCCTCTGCTTTGTTGGGTCTGGGGTGTTCAAGGTGTGGGGTTTTGTGTTTGGTTTGGCTGGTTGGTCTGTTGGTTTTTGGTTTCTTTCTGCTGCAGCTGGGGCAAAAACGCTGTGGATTCAGCACAGGAGATCGAACGAGGACAGTGTTGGTGATAGGTGCCGTCCTTCTCATTAAACCTGCTGCCATCTCTAACGAGTGTGCTTTAATTCCTAAAGAACTAAGGGGAAGGACAGCACTCACAGTGCTGTCATTAGCACGGACGGGTAAATGTAACACACGGGTATTGCACATGCTTTGGCAGAACTTTTCATCTCCTCCTTTCATTACTCTTCGGGTTCCTTATTAGAGGCTTTTCCGGCGTGTCTCTTTTCTGACTTATTCATACAAGAATGACGCCAAAAACGCTTGAAGAGCTGGTGAGGATGGAGAGGGGAAGAAGCTGTTGGAGAAACAATCATCTGTGCCTGAATCAGAGACTAATAATTTGTCTGCTGGTGAGCTGTTTGGTTTGTTCATGTGCTTTTATGAAGCTAAGTGAACTCTTTTAAATTCCCCTTTTTAAATTATTTATTTTATTTTATTTTACAAACTAGCCAAGCCATCATGAGAACAAGACAGGGCTGCAGCACCAAACGTCCCACTCCCTGCCGGGGCAGGCACTGCTCAGGTCACTGAACGCCTGCCGTGGTTCAGCCTCATGCAAAATACAGCCGATGCTTTCCTCGTGGAAAAGGTTTGATGTCTTATTGCTGTGAAGCACCTTTATCTCAGGGCTTTCTCTCATTACTTTGATGATTGCTCAAGAGCAAGCCCATATTTCTACTGCCTTATATTTGTCCAAATTGCTTAGCACAAATGCTGCTGGCGTAGGCTTTCTTACTGCAACTTGACCTCGGCCAGGGTGGCATTGGCCAGGTCACCTTTACAGCCAAAATCTGCCTCCCTCCTTGGCACAAGGAAAGCACCACACTACCCAGAAGCCTTCCTTCCCTACCACGGCTTCATCCCTAAGATGGAGAAGGCTCAACCTTCATTTTCTACAAGCAGAATAATCAAACGGCAGCCTCTGAGTAAGTTACTTGTGGCATGAATATATTGGCAGCTGTATGGGTTGTTTTTCTTTTTAATCCTCCTGCCATACAGAGAGGATAAAATTCCCGACACAAATGGCAACTCTGCAGCAAGTACCTGACATAATTACAGTAATTATATTGTCTCCGCGCTCCCTTATGAATCAGTGACAGTATGGGTTTAATGAGCCGCTTCCTGTTCGGCAGGTTGCTCCCAGCCTCTCGGATCTGCAACTGCAATGCAGAGGTGTCTCAGAACAACATTAACCCTTGCAAGGGGCGAGACCACGCTGGGGATGTGACCTGTGCGCAGCCGGGTCTCCCTTCCTGCCAGGAAAGCCTCCACAGCCCCCTGTACTAAAGCATTCAACCTTTCCTGCAAACCCCAAGTCCCCTGCCCTTCCTGCTGGAGATGCTTGACCCTACAAACCACCCCACTGACACGCCGGGAATTGGAGAGGATCGCGCCGTCTCCCCCAAGGGACCTAATTAAATCCACAGGCTTGAGCGTGGTGAAGGTGTAGGGAGGAGCGGGCTCCTCATCAGATGCAATTAAAATCTGCTTTCTTACTAATATAATAAGGGAACGGTGCCGGAGGAGGTCTCAACAGGAGAGCAGAAGGAATCCTCCTGCCTGCTAATAGCCCGATGGGGACAGGGCATGGCAACACATTCCCCAAAGAGCAGAAATGTCTAAAAATATAATAGAAGCAGAGAGAAAAATGTGAATTTTAAAGCAATTTGCTTTAAGAAAAGCTGACACCAACCATCTTATACCAAAGGAGGCTTAGGTGATGCTATCAGCCATGAGTATCCATCCCCAAAGCACCTTTGGTGAGCTTCTCCCTGATGGGTGCCCCACAGTGCTGCACTGCCTGGGGGCTGCTCCTCTTCCTCTTCAGCAGGAGGTGTCAAGGGATGGAGGAGAGCTGGGTTACGAGGGCTGAAATAACAGCAAAGAGATGCAGCACTTCATGACAGTGGCTTTTCACAGCAGTTGGCACTTGCCAGTGGCCAGACATGTCCCACACTGTGTTCACGGTACAAGGAGATGACAGTGAAGGACAACTGGTTGGGTGAACTTTCAAACCCAGCCCATGTATTTGCTTTTTAGAAAAGTTGTTTGGATTTTGGATAGTTCTGTAAGTGTTTGGAGGCCTCAAACGTTCAGATTTATGTCTATATTTTTGTGATAACTCTCATGTGTGGCTGTGGTTTGGAGGAGCGTTGAGCACGTGCCTCTGATTCAAAAGGATTGACAGAAAGATTGACAGTCAATCACTGATTGGTTTCAAAATGATTTACATTTGGGCTTCAGGGCTCTCCTACAGTGTGACTTTGCCCAGATTATGATTCTGCTGAAAACAAAAGCCAACCAAACAAGAAGCCTTGCACCCTTGGGTACCTGGGGAGCTTAAACTTCTGCCTAAAGACATGGGCTGGTGCTGAGCACGCAGCTAGGGACAGGGCGCTCAGCCTTCCTGCAGCACTGCCTGTCTTGCTACATTTCAGCTTGTCAAAGGGAAAAAAGAAAAGAAAGCTAACAATAATTTTAGCAGACAGCACACGTGGAGCTCAGGAATCACTTAGCTGTCAAATAATACAAACAAGGTAGCAATTCAGAGCTCAATGCAAATAAATGCTTGCCTGAAATCTTCTGTTCCCCAGCTAGATAACGTCAAGTCAACCCAAAATTTTAGGCACGCAGTATTTTTGACTTAAGCTGCCCCCTTTGCATTTTCCTTCCCCTCGTGGTTAATGAGTCAATGAGCACTGACTGTACTGGATTTTCAGATGCTTTGCAGATTAAGGGGATGATCCGGCTCGGGCCGAGCCTGCAGTGACATCTCGTGGTCCCCTGCGACGTGGGGTGCTGGCTGCCAGGTGGCAAAGCCCCAGACAGGACCACACAGCCACACAGCCACCTGGGCTGCTGCACTCCCTGAGAATAACCAGCACTCACTGATGATAACCAGCACTCACCAGCACGCGTCTCCCAGGGGAGTTTCCTTAGCCTGGGGCAGCTGAATGCCCAAGCGAGGAAACAAACGCACACCTCCTCATGCAAAGTCCCTTCCCCTTTACCTGAGGAAACTTCAGAAATCATCCTTTTGTGCATAAACAGCTCGGGAAAATCAGATCATTGCACGGAGAGCCTGCAGCTGGGCTCTGCTTGCCTGCAAAGCCCCAGTGCTTTTAACTCGAGACAAGGAGAGGAATCATCTCCCTCCTGCCTTTGTACCTGCCTGGGACTCACATACAAGCAGGATGCTTTGCCCTTCACCACTTCTTCTTTTGCTGTGGCTCTCAAACGGCTTCCACCGAAAACCAGCCTGCTTGTTGGCAGCGTCTTAGTAGAGGAAATTAAACCGGACATCTCAGTGTTATCTCATTTACCATCCTGCGCTGCACCGTATTATTTCACCACCTACTCATTTGTTTTCTTCACGCACAAGCCCATTCGGAGAAAATACGATCTCTCCAAGACTGTTTAGTCACAGAGAGGGTGCCATCAGCCTGCGTGGAAATCAGGCGGTTCGTTTGCTTGGAACACGGGGAGGGAGGAGGAAATCAAACAAAGGGAATCATTTCGGTGAACTTAGGGCACCAACACTGTTAGGCAAAACAAGAGCATGAGAAGGAAAATGGTTGGAAACCATCACTGAAACACTCCTGATCTGCTGCACTAAGAATCACATGGAAACCAAGGCAAAAGATCTTATCCTTTAGATGTCTTCCGTGTTAATAAATATTTACAGACAAAGACTCACTACTTGTTCCAGAGCAAGATAGCTGGACAGCAGTAAAGATTTAAAGAAAACAATGTCACCCCTCCACTGTGCTGTGACACTCCTGTGTGTTGATTTATCATCAGATAAATCAGCGTTTAGGCTCGGATCTGCAGCACCTGAGTCATGCCAGGGGAACTTGCAGAATTTAGACACTGAAGACCACGATTGGGATTTGAAAAGCCCCTCCATGATCTCCAGTCCATCAAAACGTTTAACCCTGGGAAAAGGGAGATGTGCGATGTACCGGTGAGCAGCCAGGGCACTGAGCTGAGGGCTTACCTGGAGAGCCCTTCCTTTCAGCCTCCCTCCAGCCCTCTGCCTGCGCCTGGCTCCCAGTCCAGCAGAGCACCAGCTTGGGGCCAGCACCACACCGTGCCAGGGCTCTGCAGGCAGATCTGAGATGCTGAGGACAAGGAAAGCTCATGTGTTATGCAGAAACGCAGATACTGCCCTAAGTCTTGTACACCCCTCCAGCGAGTCAGCTTGGGTTTAAGAGCATAGCACCACGAGTGTCAGGACTTACACTGAAACTTGTTTTTCTTGCCTACGTGTAACAAGTCTAACTTCCTTACAGTCTAACAGGCAAGTTTCACAGCAGTTTACAGTTCAAGACACTGTGCAAATACAGTTACAAAATCTGTACATATTGCCCAGTTTATTTGAATGCATTAAAGTAAAAGCTAGTCTTTCTTCCAGCCCTCTGGCACCTCTTGAGAGCAGGGCAGTGTGATCAGCTCAGAGTCCTCCCTTCTGATGATGTGCCAGCTCATATTCCTTCCACAGAAATAAGAGAAAGCACAGCTCTTTCACTCTTCTTACATTTCTTATTCTCAGGTACTTATGTTCTCATGTTTTCTAGACTTCTCCTAAGTCTCCTTGCTCTTTTCTGAACTGTCTACAACATTTCCTAACAAGCATGGCATACAAAACCAGACCTGCTGCTCCAGCTGATACCTCACCAGAGCTGAACAGAGCTGTTTTATGTCACGTAGATGACAATTGTTACCACCTCTGTGTACATGTCCACTTTACAGCACCACATTGCTGCTAGAATGGGTCACAAAACAAACGGGAGTCAACTCCTTGACCTTTTCCTGCCAAGCTGACCTTTAATTCCTCTGTCCTCTCTGCAACATTTGTCAGTCCTGTCCAAGTCCTCAGGACAGTTTGGAATTCTAATTCCACCCTTCAGCATGCTTACAGCCTTACCTGCCTCAATGCACAGTATAATTGTCTTTTTCCCTGCTTACTCTGCCTGAACTAGATCTCAAAGCAGTCACACTAATCAGCCACCAAATCTCTCTTACCCAAGTACACTGCAATTTTGAATGTGTGTATAATGTGATCTTTGGCTTTAACTACTTTTCATGTGTTGCAGTAGACTAATCTAGCCAGCAGACTGGTCTGAAGTTCCAAAAAGTGGTGATAAGTCACCCATATAATCAAGTCAGTCTTAGTTCTGCTGCAATCTATCACTTTATTTTTGGTGCACCCTTCCAAAAAACAACAACAACAAAAACCAAGACACACAGATGTTGTTTGTTTAAAAAACCATCAAATTTTTACTGTAAGCACTGGTGAGAAAACCCAACGTAGTAAAACAGTAGGCCACCTTCCCCACAGGGCTGTCTGTAGGCACCTGTGGCACGTTCGAAAGGTGTGTGCCGTGAAAGTAATCTCTGCACATATAAAGAGATTTTACAGTTTTAGAACAGATTTGTATAATTATATTTAAGACAATGCTGTTGATGTTTTCTAAAGGCAGCTCAAGCATAATATTAAGAGGAAGAGAGAATAGGAAGACCTGCCTGATGCTTTAGGAACAGTCTTTTTCCTGACTCGTAAAAACAAACAACGTTAGGAGGAGCAGGGCTTGAACCCCCGTTGGAAACAGTCCTGTATTTAAGTCAGTGAAATTAAATGCACAGTCATTTCTGTTCTTTCACCTTTTAGATCAGATCATAAAACTCTGGTCTGCTTACTTCAGAGTCCCACAATTCAGCAGTACAGCACCATGGGACCAGATTCAGTGCACTGAAGCAGGCGATTGCCCTGACTCCAAAAGGTGTTAAGGGCTGAATTTGACATTGAGAGTGACAAAGTTACTGCCAGCTTTGGTAAAGACGTTAAAGAGAAAAATGTTTGTTCAGCACCTTCATTTCTTATTAAACTAGAGAAAAGATGAAAATTAAAACCAATTCAAAACATGAAAACCCATTTACATTAAAATTCAAGCTATTACAGATCTTTTTAGTTCAAGCCCTTCTGTCATCAGAAACAGTAAATTATACCACGGAAAGCAGAAGTCCAACATTTTAGGGCCACTTTTCCACCACGTCCCATTTAACCTTTTGACTCCACTTTAACCAACAAGCAAGCTGGATTTAACGTGCAGTGAACTTGCTTCATCCAGCCGTGCTGGAGTCACACCAACAGTAGACCTCGTCCTGCTTTCAGTCACTCCATGATAAATACCTCCTTCACTCACGCTGACTTAAATTCTTCACTCAGAGGGAAGAGCCAGCCAACTGTCCAATTGTCTGGGACTTCAAAGGATCCTGCAAAGTATCCACAGGAAAATGCTGTGCTACCTTGCACCAGGAATTGCAATAAGAATGGAATATTCCTAGTGGCTTTAAGGAGTTTGTCCCAAACAGGACTATCTGTAAACACTGTAATAAGTCAGAGAAGGTGTCCTGTGAGAAGAAAGGGGAAAAAAGAGCTGATATGGAGCAAATGAGGAAACCTAGGAGAGCAGTGGGAACCACAGAACAGGTTTAGCAGTGGAAATGTGGACCAAAAGGATGTGGACACTTGAAAGCGAGTGAAAGTCTGACATGGACATTTCAGAGAGCTGTAGTCAGTGAAACACAAGCATTTTTGGTCCAATAAGATGCACACGAATCCTAAGTATAAAGTGCTCTCACAGTGATGTGACTAGTTAGGATTCTGCTCAGAAGTACAGCTTCCAACCACAGAGCTCCGTATGCCATGGATATTTTCACTTGGACACTGAAACTAGTATCTGGAAGCTCTGAAAATATTTTTGCTTCATGTACTCCTGGAAGAATAAAGTTAGAAAGAGTGAAAAGTATGAAATTTGGTGCCCAGCAAGCAGTCCAAAAGAGAGAAACTCCATTAAACTCTGAAATTACAATTTTACATTATTTCAGTATTTGCTGTGTGCAAAGGAGCCAGTTCACTACAGAGCCCCAGACTCTTTCAGTGACCAGAGGTAACTGGTGACCTGAAGGAATCTGCAATCCATACAACCCAACACCAGACTGAGTTGCAATCGTTTTGTGAGCTGAAGGAACAACTTCGCTTATAACCTTGAACATCTTGATGTTCCTCTCGGTTTCTCTCGTCACTGGAATGTTCCCTGCTGCACTAGGAGCAGTGCTTCAGATGCACTGTTCTTCATCTCTTCCGTTCATGAGCAGCGACCACTTGTCCCCCTCCTCCTCAAAAAAAGCATTATGTCTGGGCAGCTTGTCTGAAGTCAAGGAAGAGAGAGACACTTGGCTAATCTGATCCCAGAGAGCTGGTCTGGACGAATCCCTCCTCCTATCATCCACTCCAATGTGAACACTGATTTGGGAAGGAGTAAGTGGCTTCATGCGGCCTTGAGCTTGTGCCTCGTAACTTTCTGTGTCTGGCTTCTTATAACTAAGAAGAGAGAGAGAAAAGACATTTAGTATCAAGAGGTCAATGTGTGGAAGTGACTTTGGCATTACAATAAATCAGAAACTTCTGACAACCCAATTGCTACCTGCACTTTAGACAAAATATTAATGGCTAAGAGCGGTGATCACATGGCATTACGACAGCTCAAACAGTAAACGAGAAGGTCTCTCAAAATGAGGTTTTTATTCAAGACCGTGATCTCACTGAGCATTCACAGGACCAGAATCATCATGCAGTAACAGATTTCTAACATTAGTTTACACTGCACTGTACACTACAGAAGGCTCAAGCTAGAGTAGAAGTATTTGAAGGTTTGGACTAATTTCAGAAACTCCAAAAATTCTGATTTTAAAAAGATGTTTGTTCACAAAGCTCTTAAAAGGAGGTCCATTGCAACTGCACCCCCAAAATGTACAATATAAAGTTAATAGAATTTGAAAAACCTTGTTATATTTCAAAAAGTCATTCACTTCCAATAAAATAAAAGCAGGATGCTTTCACCAGTTGCAAAGGTCAAAAGAATAAATGTACTTTGCTTCTCCTTTTCTCCTTGGCTAAATTAAAAAGACTGAATAATAAAAACAGGTGCAAGTCTTCCAAAAACCATTTACTGCTACCTTATGGAGAACTCCCGTTTGAATTATTTGTTCAGTTGATATCCACAACAAGAACAGCACTGATCGGTACCTCCCTTGGTACTGAACTTGGTTCACAATCTCCATCACAGCTGTCCTTGTGGCATCCAGTCACTATTTTAGCTGATAATTAAAGACTCAATATAGTCTTAGTCTGGTTGTGTTCATGAGAGTGACATCCGTCTCTCCTGGCGCCACAAATTAGACAGAACATCCCCGTGCTAAAGGGCTCTCAGGTGTTTTTAAGTATACAACGCCCCAACTACTGTCTCGTTTCAGTGCCAGCAGCAGCGCTGCCGACAGCTCCCCAGTTGCTCAGGGTAAGCCAACTTGCCATTTCAGCTGCAGGGAGGACAGCACGACGGACACAGAAGAAGCTGCCATTGCAGCTGATCCCATCCAAGGCTGAAGCACGAGGCCAGCGGGCATGAACACACCTAGCAAAAGAGCATATGGACGTCAGCCAGGGCAGTTTGTCCCAGTGCAAACATTCCTGTCCCTGCATATCACAGAACAGAGCAACATGACTTACTGAGACCTCTGGAAACACAACTAGATAAACATGAATTTACTTACTTAGTTTTAAATATGTCCCTTCAGTTGCAAGGGCTGGTCTTTGCACAGATTCAGCTACAAGACTGCAGCCACAAGGTAAGACTATTTCTCCCTTCTGCACGTATGAAAAAAAGCAAAAGCAATAGAAAGACAAAGCGACAGGCCAGGCAAACGAGGGAGAACTTACTGACAAAGAAAAGAGAATTGCTAAAAGTAACTTTTAAGTAAGAATTTGGAGCATGAGAAAATGTTTGACAGAAGCAGAGAGAATCCAAACAGTATGAGAGAAAACGTGCAATTCGGGATGAGTAAAAGAGGGAGCACTAAGAAATGGGATGATCTCTCATTAGAGCTGGTTTAGAATATACTAAAACTGATCCAAGTACTGCTATGTAAAGTAAGAGTGTTTTTTATTTTAACATATAAGAATTCACTCATAAGAGCTTAAAATTTGGAGAATATAGACTTCTTCTACCAGCATAAATATAAATGCACATATATATTTTGTCCTCCCTCTGTCATGTTTTAGATGCCTCAGGAACCTCTCTTCAATTGCTTGAGCAGGAAATCCTGCAAGAGGCACCACAGAGCTCAGCAGTGCCGCTGTCTTCTGCAGGCTGAGCTCCGGCAGTCACCCACCTGCTGCTATTGGTATTCCAAGCAGATTGTAAATTAAGGCAAGAATCAGATTTATCCGTATTCTTCGTACTGTTCTCTTTGATAAGTGAATACTGGCAACAACATCTAGCAAGTTGTTCTGCAAGACAGAAAAGCACTGTAAGTTTTCCAGATACTGTCTTCAGAATACCGAGCTAAAAAGAAGAGCAATAAAGTGATGAAAGAAGACGGGTCAAAATTGTAGTGCTCACTCGGATGAGAACAACATCTGCTGCTTCAATGGCAACATCGGTGCCCGTTCCAATCGCAATTCCGATGTCAGCCCTGGCTAGTGCAGGGGAATCATTGACTCCATCACCAACCATCGCAACCTTCCTCCTCTCATTTTGGAGCTCCTGGACCTTTGCAACCTTGTGAGAAGGAAGAACTTCAGCGAAGACTTTTTTGATCCCAACCTACGTACAAAGAAACACATGCTCGTTGGTGATATGCTTCACACCAAAAGGAAAAGCAAATGAAGATCGACCAAACTAATTCTGGTCAAGGCAACACTTGCAAGCGGCACAGAAAGCTGAGGAGCAACATGCCTTTGATGTAAGAAAGGGATGGATTACAGCCCCCTTCGTCATCACCGCAGAGAGGCTGGCAAACCTCACAGGGCTCCTGAAGCTCTACTGCCCTGGCAGGTAAGGGTTTGATGGCTAAAACAGACAGTTTTCAGATAATCATGCTGCTTGATGGATATGTACCAATAAAAGTTTTAGGGAAACGCACGCAAGAGTCATATACAATCAGGCACTTGCACTAGGGAAATGCCAACACAAATATGCAAGTCTCAGGGAAACTGAAAATAAAGCAGATGGCTGGGTAAATTTACCCATCCACACCTCCACTAACCTGGAGGTGCTTAACCAAGAGCTTAGTGCTGCAGTTGGAGCACAGAGGTGGGTGTACTAAAGAGGGCCGTGACAACACCCCTGGGCTGGCTGCCTCATCAGGTAGAGATCAGCTTTTCACTACAAGAGGTAGAAGTTATCTTTTTACAATTCAAAAAGTAACATTTTAAAAGTGGCTCCCCATTTCTCCATTGGAAAGGAAGTAAGTGACAAAATTTCAGTGAAAACGTAAGTTGGCACAGACTAAGCTCGTTTGAAAACTTCACCTGAGCGCCCGGAGCCATAAATCAAAGTCTGTTTCTGAAAAACTTCTTAACAAAGAAAGGTGGGGTGGGAAAGCACTTTAAAACAACTGAACGCAAAGATGAAAGAGTGAATTAAAATATGATCCCAACTTCAAATCCCAACTTCCCTTACTGGGGACAGGACTGGACCTTAACGGCACTTCCCATCATCGTTAACAAAACATGACTGCCCTTCAGTGAAGGGAAGCAGGAGGCTTCAGTTCAGCAATGGACTAATTACTGCAAGAAACTCTGTGCCCCTGGAGAAATACTGAATGCTTCTCTTCACCGAGATCTTAACGCAGTCACTGGACTTTACTATGCCATACAACTTCACCTGATTCTTTAACACATCCATGGAAACTCTTGATTGCTTACTCCCAGTCCACTGGAATAAGCAGATCCTTGGAAGCCCATCACACATTTTTTAAACGCAAAAAGGTACCTGAGTAGCAATGGCTTTAGCAGTTTTTCTGTTGTCTCCTGTTATCAGCACCACGTCTATTCCCATGTTTTTCAGCGTGTGCACAGCAAGGGCTGCCTCCTGCTTGACAGTGTCTGCTATCGCAATCATTCCACACAAGGTACCTTCACAAAGAGACATCCTGTGTTAAGAACAGCTGTGGGCAGCAAAGGGGCAACAAAAGAGTAGGACTTTCCCTCCATCACACCACGGTGGCTTGTAAAGGAATGCTTTCTGAGCAGTATCAGCTTTCACAAGCCTGAACCCCCCCATCTGAAGTTTTCTAAGCTATGTCCCCTTTCTTACACACACTTATAAACACACACACAAACCTATTATTTGTCTGTTCCAGACCTAACAATAAATTCCTTTGATAAAACTCTTGGACCAGGAAGAAGGGGAAAAGAAGAGGGTAGCTGTTAAACATGCCTGACTGATAGGTTTTATGGCATGGACAAATATGACTGTGGGCCAGAGAATGTTTTGTGCCCAGGTCAGATGTTGAAGCTATTCCTCCAGCATGCAGAGTATTTGTTTTTATGTCCCCTAATCTTTCAGGGTTGGATCTCTATTACAGTTAATCACTTCTCTACAGGAATGCTGTGCCCATCTTCCAACACACTGACTGAAAGGCATATCCATGTTTTCCTTCACATGACCTACAAAAATCCCACTGTTTTAACATTGCGTGTTACCTTTTCAAAAGCAAGGCATTAAGAAGGTTTCAGTCCCCACTTTCACAATCACGATCACGAGCAATAATAGGAACTCCAAGTGTACATCAGAGTCCTGATTTGCAGCATTTGATTTTGCTGGACCCTGATGGAGCCCCAGCAGAGACATGCAAAGGCCTCTGAAAATTACTCTGTGGGCACATCAAGATTATTTATTCACTGATTAATTCAGAGGCCCCAAATCAAGATCACAGGGGCACCGGCAATCTATCACCATTACAGCAGCTTCTCATATTCAGCTGTTGTCTAGCATCCCTTTCTGTGTAGCAAAGAAGCCCCCTGGAAAAACTCATTTAGTCTGATCTAGTGTTTCTTTTATACTTGAACAATCTAATGAACTCCCATGTTTATTCATGGAATATTTTGAAATCAGTAATGCAACAGGTCAACCTGAAATCCTTAAGTGATGTAGTCAGGGTGGGACATCAGTTTGTGGTTGCATCCCCTGCCCCGGCACTGTTTTTTGGAAGCAGGAGGTTCAGAAATGAATATTTAAATTAAAAGTTACCCAACAAGATCTTTAAACACTGAAAGTAAATATTATTATTTATAACATTACAAGTTACTGTGATATTGTAATATCATAAATTGTATTATTATACATTATATATATAGTACATATATTGTATTATTATATAAATACTGGAAGTAATAATAATAAGTAGTAGTTTCTTGACACTAAGTTACCAATGAACTGGTTTGCTTTGTTTTTTATCCTCTCCTCAGTAGAATCTTTTGAGATTATTAAGTCTCTTCAAAGAAGAGCAGTTACCATCTATAGCCACTAATATGGCAGTCTGTCCTTTCGTTTCGTGGTCTGTCATTGCATCATTGACGTCATTTGCAATGTGCAAGCCATTGCGTCGCATCCACTCACGATTTCCAATCAGTACCGAGTACACATGGGAAGCTGATGGACCTTTGTGGAGAGAGAAAAGAAAAATGAGAAACTTACAAACAGGAGACATGCCAGAGACATTATGCTTGAGAATGACAGTTTCAGGCTGTTGAAACACTATTGAAACACTCTGTAGAGGTTTTCTTTTGTGTGCGTCTTTGACTGGGAATGGCCACATCAAAGACACTTCATCTGGGGGCTTATCAAATGAAATGAGGCTTATTTGAAGTGCTGCTGTCATGGCCAAACCCAAATGCATAGCCACCACCTGATGACAGCCTCATAAAACTTTTCTCCTTCAAGACTCACTTCTGAGCCCGTTTATACACAGAGCTGCGTGATGAACTTAATGGAAGTATTTGCACATATTTGCCTTTGTGAGTTCGCATTGTTTTTCTGGATAAGTGCAGTGTGCACATTTCCTAAATGTCACACCACATTGTTCTCACAACTAACAACTTCTTTCAAATATAAAGGCTATTTTTGGTAACAAAAAAGTAGTTTTGTTCTAACAAACAATGAAACAGTATGCAGAGCACTTCATTAAGAAGTCAATCCAACTTCACAAAAGCCATCTGAAGCAAGAGAGAAGCTATTACATCAACACCATTCACAAATGGCACAGTTCTGATGATTAAAGTTCTTATTTTATTTAATTCTTCTAATAGCTTTCTCAAAAAGGTCAGAAGAGACAGTCTTCAGAGAACTGATGAGCTTCTTAAGGAAGGCTTTCAATATGTATTCTTTCTCTCGTACAATAACAAAGATCAAAGTGCCTTTCACAGAGCCTGAAACAAAAATAAATGTATTGGCTAAATCAAAAACATTAGGCACTGAAACTTTTATTGTGCATCTGCTGAATATGTTTTTTTTGTTTGTTTTTTAATTAAGTGCCTTGAGGGATATTGAAACAGAAAACAAAAGGTCCAAGTTATTACAAAACTAAAACGTAGGACATAAACGTAGCAGTAAGATAACGTATGTTAAAGGTAATTGCTCCAAATGAGAAGATCTTGCTAATTGTCAAACTTTGCTTTCTGCTGGACCATTCTTCTGTCCAAAAGGGACCTTGCTGACTATGGCTTATTGCCTATGTATTATACAGACTTTTGGAGTACTCAGCACCAGAGCAATTGAGAGTAGGGGAGAAGAGAGTTTGAATTTTCATTAAGGCTTATTTTTGTCCCTCGTGTTCTTTGTCTCTCTCTCCATCTTTCTGCTGTTCCTAGTCTGATAGGACTCATTAGCCCTTGCATTGCAACCAGCAGTCCCTTTTGAGGGCAGACGTACCTTCTGATTCTGAGAGCGTGATCAGTGTGTTATCTTCCAGAGGAACACTGCTGTTCCCACTCCTGTTAGCGTCCGGCTCACCCAGACCCTCCTCGGCCATGCCCAGGACAGCCTCAACGCCACCAACTTTGCAGCTGATGCCACAGCCTGGGACTGCCTGGAAGTTGGTGCAGTACCCCAGGCTCTGAGTGCCAAGCTCCTGCAGATGTAAGCAGAGTTCTCCATCAGTCAATGTGTGGTACAAATACTAGACAACTCCCACCAAGAATAGACCTTATTCCCCCTCTTGACAAAGACTTAACAAAGCAGCACAGAGCATCAGTAGTGCAGAAATTAAACAAGGATGTCCTAGATGTGCTGGGGTTTTCAAAGTCAAAGAAGTTACAGTTTGGTTCATGACCTCAGCCAAGACTAGGAACTAAAAAGAAATACTAGAGCAAGCCATACAGCCTCTGAAAAGATGCAACTTCTAGTTAGCTTCACAGACAAGTGGCTGTGTGGCATCAGCTCTTATGTATATACACACACACATAGGACAGCAAAAAGCTGCATCTAATCCCAGGGATCTCCTGGTCTAGTGGTGACTCTACCAGGGAGAAGCCAGTAAGTACCTTCAAGATGAGAAAACGGATTACTAGGAGCCCATGTTTTTTTTTTTTCCAATCTTTTTGCAATTCACTCATTTATAACCAAGTTATTCTGGCTTCTCTCTCAAAGTCAGAACTAGGTACAGTGACCTCATTACAATGTTGAGATGATAAGGCACGTGGTAAGAATAGCTTCAAGCAGTATAGCATTTGAATTCATATAACCATGAGCCAGTAATAATTGGTGCATGTGACAATGACAGAAGTATCAGGGAAACTAAGACAAATTTGGAAACAGAAAATGTTAAATATAAAAGAGGCAACTGAATCACTACCTACACTCTTTTTTTTCCTTCTAAATTTACCTGTTAACTTCTAAATTTCACCACTGAAAGATCTGTCATTAGTAAGTTTGAGTTTCATCAACTAATTGCAAGAAGCCCAGTGACTTGCCTTAGCAGCAAGAAGTTAGTTATTTTTAAAGCAGGTTTCCTACATTGGTTTCTATTTGTACCTTCATTCTTCCTGAAATACCTGATGAACACATGCGATATGTAAGTGACCTCTAAGGATCTGCACAATTTGTGAAAACATGAGTAATCTATTAATTCATTTGTGAAATTCACATGTATCACAGGGCAGTATTCATGTTTGTTTTAAAGCTTTTTGCTTAATCTATTCAGATAAGCAAGTGACTAATAGAAGTGACTACTACCATCAGGTAATATGTGAAATGCCACCACATATATTTGCTTCATGATGCTATTTTAAAAATAAGCATTCTTCCTAGGTATATTCTGTAATCCTTTTTTTTTTTTTTTTTTTTTTTTGACTCTGTTATTTCTGGGAAAACTTCCTAAGGTCTTGCTTGAGTACTCCATAGAATTACCAGAAAGCCAAATCTTAGCATATGCCTTCTAGGTATCATCCAGAGTAAGATGCACAATCATAAAATCCGCCAGCTTTTCAGCCTGTGACTTTTCAGAGAGACCTGTCCCTCTGGAACTTGTTCATTTCACACAACATTGCTCATTCACATAGATCCCTTTAACCCTGAGGTGAAACAGAAAGGCTAAGTACCTCTTTGCAGTATTTAGTGACTGCCACTCCTAAAGGATGCTCGCTGCTGGCTTCTGCAGTGCCAACCACCGCCAGGACCTTCTTCAGAGAGAGCACAGCTGTGTTTCCCAGCAGAAGTACCCTCATCACCTTAGGAACTCCACAAGTGATGGTCCCAGTTTTGTCAAACATCACGGTCTTGATCTGCAAGAAAGAAACCACAGTTACCGCCTAAGCTGTGTGATCACAGGAATGCTTGCATGCTTTAGGCACATAAATGCAGGCAAGACATCAATAATCAGTTTAGTGTAACCAAACCAAGATGAATAAACCTACAAAAGCCAGGAATTCCCATACTGTGAACTGCTGTGCAATAGGACCCCTTATGCCTTCTTATTCATTGCCCATGTAGCTGCTGTATCATGCTGTACCTGTATCAGGATCTCAGACAACACAGTCACTGCAGGACTTGTGCGCTCTCTCTCTCTCTCTCTCTCTCTCTCTCTCTCTCTCTCTCTCTCTCTCGTGTGTGTGTGTGTGTGTGTTTTCCCATGCAAGAGCAATACAAGGAGGGCTTTTACGAACGCTGTTCTAAATGATTAGCAATAGCATTTAGGAAAGAGGATTCAAAGTTGTTTGGAGATAGAGCAGGTGGGAGAGAATTCAAGAAACTGCAACAAATTCAAGAAATGGTGATCTAACCAAAGCTAACCTCACCAAATTTATCAATCACTTGTTAGCCAGCCCTGTAGGTCTTGAGGAATCAGCAAAGAACCAAGAAACACAGCCCCACATACACCAAAACTCAAAGCTAAATTCTAATCTTGAAAAATAAACACAGCACAGAGAAACACATAAACCAAAACCCTTAAAGTCGGCACTATTTCCATTGTCAGCTAATTCCAGCCCATCAACCTTGCAGAATCCAACAGGTCACCTAATTTTCCAAGCCCTGACCCTACTTTTCCCTGTAATCCTAAAGTTAAAAACAAAACAAAACAAGCTAGTTAGAAGTATTTTTCCTGTTTTTTGTTTGTTTGTTTTGTAGTTGTTGTTCCATTTTGTTGTTACTTTTGTATTTGTTCCTTTTTTCTTTGTTTATTTTGCAGAGCTTTGTAAAGAGCCTTCTGGTCTCTCATATCACAATTTTATCATGCCCAGTAAGAACAATAATTACCAGTCTGATTAACTTATTCTTACTTATCCTTTTCACTTAAGTTATTCCGTTTATGTCTAATCTAGTCTCCCACAACATAGTTTAAACTCATCTTCTTACTGGCTTTAGACGTGTCAAATCCTTTTTCCTCCTCCTCCTCTTTTCATCAGTTTTCTATGTTGCTAGGTAAGCTACAGAAGTACAAATGAAGTATTAACCTTGTGTGCCATTTCCAGGGGTTTTCCACCTTTGATGAGAATGCCGTTCTGCGCAGCCACTCCTGTGCCCACCATCACAGCCGTTGGGGTAGCCAAGCCTAAAGAACAGGGGCATGCAATGCTCAGCACGGTGATTGAGGTTTGAAATGCAAACCGCAGGATCAGTTCAGCTTTTGTAACGTGTTTGTTCTGATTCTGTGAGAGAGGGGGAAAAAAAAAAAAAAAAAGAGAGATACATGTTTGCTGTTAGAAGATAACACAGATGTGTAATTAATCATATTCATTGCAAAAAAAAAAAAAAAAAAGCCACACATTTACCCAGAAACCTCCAGTATAGGAATGCAATCTGTTATTGTTACTGTAATGGCAAGAAACATCAATATTATGAATTGTTTATGGCATTGTTTTGTGGCTTTCTTGCTGCTCAAGCACATGTATGCTTCACGACTTTCTGTTGGACACCGCCTATTTAAGCAATACAGCAGATTTACCCCTTACATTAAGGGGTTTGACAGAGTGACTCTGCTCTCAGGCTCCTGGACCAGTGTGTAACTTCCTGGCATTCCCTTCTTCATCTACCAAAGGAGAACACTACTTCCAGGTGCATGGAGCACCACAGTTGCTGAGCATAGCAATACACATCCTAAAGCAAAGAGAAGCTCTTCTTCCTTCTAAAGCCAAACCCACTATCTGCCAAGGAACAGGATGTCCAACAAAATTTCAAGCATGGTAAGAATGACTCAGACCCTTTCAATACAGCTATAGACAATGTTTAATCCAGAAGGAGTGCCGATAAATTCAGTTTGTAAGAACCCCATGCAGAAATAAGGGCTAAAAGCACAGGTATATTTATACCTGCAAATATATTTTAATTAGTTTAATTATCTACTCCGTGTAAAAAACACCACACTGTACAAAAATATTTGCCATATTACAACATCAAACCCTACACACACAGAAGGTATGTTAATTTCACTGGGAGATTTCACTGACAACAAAATCCAACTCTTAGCGAAATTACTTACAGGAAAATATTTCTGAATGATATCAAATTTTATAAAACCAATTGTGATCCATACTATCAAAGTCACTGTAGAGATAATGATGATAAATGGAACAAAATATCCACTAAACTTATCTGCCAGTTGCTGGATAGGCGCCTATAAAAAGAAGAAGATATATTTGTATGTTTATTTGCATGTTTATGATCAAAACACAAATATGCAGAATTCATGAAAATAATAGTCTTTATCTGATCCTTTTTTTTGAAGTCTGGAAAAACACAGTTTGCTGAATGTGTAAATATGTCAAAATAAGGAATCTTCTTATTTTCTCAAAATCTGTGAATAAGGCTTACTTTCTTTTTCTTTTACCTTTGACATTTGAGCTTCTTCCACCAATTTCACAATCTGTGCTAGGGTGGTATCGTTACCAACGTGGGTTGCGTTAACAAGAACTGAGCCATGCGCATTTATAGACCCAGCGATCACTGTGCTCCCAGGCTTTTTAGTGACTGGCATGGCTTCCCCTGGAAAGAAACAGTAAGAATAAATGTGCCAGACCAGTGCAAACAGCTCTAATGACAGTGAACTTAGTCCATTAGCACACAGCACATTGCCTGCTAGCAAAATCAGCACGCTGAAGAATAATGACATGAAATCACATCTTGTCTTTCTCTGTCTTCTGAAGATGTGTGTAAGTGGTGTCTTACTTCTATATACCTTTTTCTGGGTTTATTTTTGCAGCAAATGCCTTAGGAGACGTCTCTAGCTCTTCCTTTTCAGCCTGCCTAAGATCCAGGGCTCTCATTCTCCTACCTCCAGAAACAATCCCCAGCCTACAAACACCAGTGCTCTGTCCTTCCATCACACACAGTCCAGATGCCTGCATCCTGATATTTGAGTGGGCCCTAGTATAAATCTACAGTCTCTACTCCCAGATTTTCCTAAAATAGGTCATGGTTTCTCATGCCTTCACTGGAACTTTGAGACACACGGGAGGGGAAGTAATCTTTCTGAGTATCTTGGCTAAGAAATGCATCACAAAATAAACAGCCAAAGGGACGGACAGGTTCACTGTGAGAGAAGATAGCTAATTTTGGGGCACCCAAGATGCAGGGTATTAACAGAAAAGATTTAGGATAAATTTTCTCTGCAAATTATGTTTATGAAAAACTGTGATTTGGCACCAGCAGAGGTTAAAAAAAGTCACATAACATGTGGACTGTGAACAGGAAGACACAGCACAGCTCCTCAAACCAAGAATTTGGAAGTAGTGTACAACAAACAGATGGCTCAGCCACCTCTGTTTTCTGTGATTATCCTTAGCAAATGGGCCAGAAACTAGATGTTATGCTTTATGCTCTCTTTTCCTCAACCAAAAAAAAAAAAAAATAGCATTACTATCCCTGCAGATAAACTCAGCATCAGCTATCTCATTCCGTTCCCAGCTTTTTAATAAATCACTTCATTACTGAAGGAATCTGGGCAAGGCTTTATTTGATTAACTGGACAATAACCAGTTTAATCTTCAAAAGCACAACAAAGTTGATCAGTCCTCTAACAAATCCAGACTGCAGCCTGGAAAAACACTACACTGCTTGGTGTAGTAGTCACCAGCAACTGTAGAAGCTGGGGGTGGATGGAAATCCTACACCTTTCCCCAGAACAAAAGAGCCCAACCACCCGGATTATGAGAATCCCTCTTTGCCATTTTGCTCTGAACCTCTGAGCTACAACTTGTCCTTTGTCAGACCAATAATGGAGGAAGAAGTGTAAGTTTCTTTAGTCCTAACCCTCCAGTATGCCATCCCTCAAAAGGGCCAGGAACAAATAGACCTTAAAAGGAACTGCTACAAATTTCTCCAACTGATATTTTGTACAGCCATGGGAGTTTACATATTCTGTCTCCATTTCTTCCACCCTCAATTTTCAAAGACTAGAAAAATTATCTCTGTGGCAAAGCTCCCATTCTCACATTGTCTCTCCAAGAATCTCTACAAATCTTTATTTTCTGTTCTTAAGGTAAGTGATGATGACTGGTTCTCCTAAAATCAAGGGTGTCCCTCCTCTGCAGGCAAAGGAAATACCTAACTACATCAAGCAAGCCAATGGCAATGTAAAGGTTACAAATCCTTTAAGTTATTTATAAGAATTACACAATCAAATAAATCCTTATTATATTAACAAAAAGAACTGAAATTTTCAGAAATTATGAATAAGTCCTATGACCCTTAATGAGCCCCAGGTTGTGAGGCTTGCTTTCTCTTTCCTTGCTCACTTGGCAGTCCCTGTTGGAAGCCCTGTCTCATGCCCATGCATATACATCCCAAAATCTGTTTGTTTGTTTTTTTTTAGGGTGCGTGCGGACACAGGATTTGGATTCAAGCTCACAAAGCCCAGGCACAGAGTTCATTAAGCTGGAAGGTTATTCAGACAACACCTTTTGGTTTGGGGCTGTTTTCTTTTCTTATATGAAAAAGTTACAGAAGATTTCACATCCCTACACAAGTTTAAGGGAAATTACCAGTAATGAGAGACTCATCTGCCATAGAACTGCCTTCAATGACCTTTCCATCCACAGGGAACTTTCCACCAGGAACAACTTTTACAATGTCACCCCTTTGAACCAGTTCAACAGCTACTTGCTCCTCCCTACAAAAGATACAAGTAGAACAGACAGATCATTTAGGCCAACAGCTTCAAAAGAGTAATTCTTTCACATTAACTCATCAGGCCTAGGCTGAGGATTTTTGGTCATGAATACCTGATGATTGAGTGGTCAGGTCCAAGAGTCACCACAGTGGCTTCCGTGGCTTGAAGAGATATCAGTTTAGCAAGAGCTTCTGAGGTCTTACTCTAAGAAACAGAGATGTATGGTTAAGACATACTGAGATATAAAAATGTTGATGCCTACTGAACACGATGATACATGAAACCTAAGTGATCATAGTAGCACACATATCAGAAACATCTGACTCCAAATTAATCCAAATAGTTTTATGCTACTCTCATTATAAATGCACAGTCTTTTGTGCGAAGATGAGTTACCTTTGCTATGTGTTCAAGCCATCTCCCAAGGGCAATGAATACAAACAGCATTGGAGGAGTATCAAAGAAAGTGACAGGACTTTTCTCTGCCTTTTCAATGATGGCCACCATCAGGATCACACAGGAATACACATAAGCAATCGTTGTGGCCAGTACGATGAGCACATCCATGTTGGCCGTCTTGTGCTTCAGTGATTTGTAAGCTTGTAAGTAAAAATACCATCCACCAAGAAACTGTTGGTGTAAGCGTGGACAAACTTGTATTAAGATCAAAGCAGTGAAAGCAAGGAGCACATAATACCACCTCTTATAGTAGAATTATGAACATGCAGTAGATAAGGGAAAGGATTGCTGTCCCATGAGAGCCTTATATTGATGCAACTTCAGTGGAGTCATTTACTCAGAGGTTGATTCCCTTGTCATCCTCTCACTCACCCTTCCTTGCTCTCTAAACAGCTGTGCCAGCTAAATACCACCCTTCTGCTAGAAATGCAAAATAAACAAAGCATAGAAGTTGAAGGGATTTACCTGTAGTTCCCCAACCAGTTTGCAACCCATTAGGTATTTATTTGGTTTAACATTACTTTCCCCCTCGTAGAAATGTACCTGGCAAAACTGTGGCAGGAGTAAGCACTGTGAGCAATTACAGAATTGACATTTTGCAGAAAAGTCCCACTTAATTCTATGTAGGTGGTACAGAGAAGAGTGAAGGTATAATCCATTAAACCCTTCCAGTCTCCTGTCTTTATCAGATCAGATTATGTAAATGGCAGACGAATAAAAAGCAAAGCCTTAGGAAATACTCTGGACATACCTGAACAAAAGTGCACAGGACAAAGAAGAGAAGATTTAATATAGATAATCCAGGAATGAGATTCTGTTCCAGCACCATGGACCCATGGTGTCCGCCGTCAGGTATTAGCATATAAATCATTAGGATTAAGACAGGGATACCAAACACTAGGCTGCACAAGAAAGACTTCCTCCACCTGAAAAGCAGAAGCTGTAAATCCCCAGTCGTGGCACACCCCACAGCACCCAGGCCAAACACCATGATGATGGTGCAGAGCAAGGGTATTAGTGCTGTACTGACACACAGCTTAGTAATATTTGGGAAAGATCCAATACTTCAGGACAACTTCAGTGTCTCCTACATATATAAATGTATAGAGCTTTATCTGTTAAAAACTGAGGCTAATCAAAGTAATAAAAGTATCTGAACCGAATAGCAAATCATAAAATTAAATATGCTTTATACAAGGATAAGCTAAATTAACTGGGGAAAGTGAGGATGGTGAATTACGAGAGATGATCTACATGCACTCATTACTGAGAGAGGAAGAGAAATACTTACTGCTGTATTTCTTTTTTATGATCCAAGTTATGTGCATTTGGAACTCTTCTAGACACAGAAGCATGAAAGCCAATTTCCTTTTTATTAAAAGGGGAGGGAAGATGAGTTAGCTTTGATTAAACTAACTATATTACTCATAACACACTTAAATGACACTACTTTTAGAAGAAATGTCAGAAAAGGACACCGTTCCATATTTATTAAATGCCATTTTCTTATTTATTTTCGGATCCTGCCAATGTGAAATCATGTATCAGCCAGTACTCAAAACATGGACTATCAAGGACTTTTGTTATCTATACGCTGACTATGCATTAGAAAAAGTCCAGAGGAGGGCCATGAGATGATCAGAGGGCTGGAGCACCTCTCCTATGAAGACAGGCTGAGGGAGTTGGGGTTGTTCAGCCTGGAGAAGAGAAGGCTCTGGGGAGACCTTACAGAGGCCTTCCAGTGCCTAAAGGGGGCCTACAGGAGAGATAAGGAGAGACTCTCTATCAGGGAGTGTATCAAGAGGATGAGGCTCTGAACTAAAAAAAGGGTAGATTTAGGTTAGACATTAGGAAGAAATTCTTCACTCAGAGGGTGGTGAGGCTCTGGCACAGGTTGCCCAGAGAAGCTGTGGATGCCCCATCCCTAGAGGTGCTTAAGGCCAGGCTGGATGGGGCTTTGGGCAACCTGGTCTGGTGGGAGGTGTCCCTGCCCATGTCAGGGGGGTTGGAACTGGGTGGTCTTTAAGGTCCCTTCCAAGCCAAATCATTCTGTGATTCATCTTGTTAACAGTATATTTCATAAATACATCTGAAATTGAAAATCACGATTACCAGATTCAGTTTTAACCTGCAAAGCTAACTGCAGGACAAAGAAAAGGTGCAAAACACCAGTTCTGACTGATGCTTCAGTGAGCTACTGCATTGCAACCACTACCCCAAAACCCTCAAAAAAAAAATAAAATTAATAGCTACATTATCAGATGCTCTTGTGGAAAGATGTACTTCACAGAACTACTCTACCAGCCTGAACAGTCTACTACGAACACGTTAACCACTGCGGCCGCATCAGCTATACAGACAAAGAGCTTTTTCTGAACAAGTACTCTTAAGTATATGAGAGGAAGACAGTCTCTGCTGTTCTCCTGACTACTTTCTGTGTGTGGCTCACACAAGTTCTCTTTCCTTCTGCCAAAAGAAAAAGCTTTGTCGACACCTGGGCCACAATAACGGCAGATTTTATGATCTCTGCGGTTACTGATAAGCCAGGATTTTTTTCCTTTAGAGGCTGTATCACATCCTGTTTTGGTTTAAACGGTTTCTCTCTGAATTATTATGGGAATAAATGCCAGTGTATACAGACATATTTAATACTCATGGTATGAACAGGGTTTAGCTCCCTGCTGTTACAACACACTTACAGACTCTTCCAGTGACAAGAGAAAGTAGTAGTTTCTTCTGAGGTATCTACACTTCACTGAAACAACTGGAAATTGTTGATGCCACACACAGAACACACGATTCCACACACACAACAGCCAGAATGGATATAGAGACACTTTTACCAGATAGAGGTTTTAAAAGTTTGGGGGGGTTGTAATTGTTGGGGGGTGTTTTTAGAGCAACAGCCTGGGATGCTATGTAATTCTGTGAAGCACAGCAGCTTTACCACATAGGCAAGACCATACACATATGGCAAACACCATGCATTATTTGCAAAAGTCAGTGACACTTCCCAAATATCAGCTGTTTTATTTTCTTTCTAGCTTCACCTTATAATTGTTAAATTAAATATTAAAAAATAAAAATTATTATTTTTTTTTCCTAAAGCCTACCTACCTCAATTATTTTTATAATGTCTCGAGGTCCTGTAATTTCAGGATCAAACTGGATGTGAGCTTTGCAAGTAGCAAGTGCAACTGAGGCGTAGAATATGCCATTTGTTCTCATAAGTTTGGATTCAATGTTGTGAACACAAGAAGCACAAGTCATCCCAGTAATCTGAAGAAAACACAATTTTAGGAACAGTTACCAGTCTTTGAAATTAAAAGCAGCCTCTTCTCACCGTCAGTGTTAAGAAGGACCAGTACAACAGTTAATTAGCTTTAGTATTGTTGATGCAAGTTCAAGGAAGATCATTTTTTTTCTTTTTAAGAAAACACTAATGACTGTTCAAACTCTGCTGGTAGCGCCCGAGCCCTCAGCATGAAGAGTTGATAAAGCTGTCTTAAAGGAAACAAAGCTGAGAATGTAACTATCCACTTTTATTATAAAATTCTGCAACCAGCTAGCTTACTGAAATTTCCTGGTGACTTCAGTAAGAGATGTTCCCACTTTCTGATCTATTAGCATAACTGCAGACTGTTGTTACCTGTCTTACAATAGGTGCATATCAGAGAATAGAAAGAGACTTTTGAAGAATCTGTCTGCAGTATGAACAATTTACTAATCTTACACAAACTTCTCAGGCCTCTTCTACAAATCCCCTGACATTCTCATCACGTATTTGATGATATACATGTCCTGTTCCATCCGTTTCATTTCCTCTTGCTAACAGAAGCCTCTTCTATGCATACAACTATTACTTTTTGTTTTGGCACCTTTGGACAGGTCCTTCTAAGATAACTCGATTTTCTCTTCTCAGCAATTAAGGAAAACCAGTGTCACCTGACAGAACTGGCCTGATGAACCCACAACTCCTTAAACAAAAGCATTTACAAGAAGCTGCTTCTTCCAAACCTGACATTTCCAAAACCAACATACAGTTTCACATACACATTACTTACAAGAAGCTCCACATTTCCTTCTGTTTCTGCATGATCTTCTATGACAGTAGCCTCAAAACCCAAATTCTGGATCAGCTGTGCTATTTCAAGAGGCTGTATGAACTCTGGCTTGTATTTTATCTCTGCTTTACCTGCCATCAGGGCTACCAACACTGAAACAATACCTGGAGTGGCAATAATAAAAAAGGTTAGATAGTTCATTTGAGGGGAAGAAAAATAAAATATTACAAGTGATTTCTGATGTGGGCTGTAACAGCTTAGAGTCTTTTTATGTCCAGTGATCTCTCTCTGCCTCCTTCTAGCGTTGTTCCCTGGTCACAGCAGCAGAGATTTTACTGAGATGCGACCATAACACAATTCCCTTTAGCAACGACAGGAGTTGCAATAGGTACACAGGAAAAAAGAGGAGTCTTGCTGTGGTCTAATGAGACAAAAAGAAAGATCATAAGCAATTTGTACACCTTTTGCTACAAGCTCTGCCCTGGACTCTCTGAGTTTGGAAAGCCCTAAACAAATTCCTTTGCACAATGTTAGGCCTTTATTTTGTTTTTAAAGAAATCTAGACTTGGAACCAAAACCAAAACAAAACAAAACAACAACGAAGCATAAAAATCACAAGCAACAAAACCCATCTGAAGTGCTAGTTGTTTCTTGATTTGTATATTAATGCAGAGAGCATCACTGGGAGACGAGGCACACACAAATCCATAAGCAAAACCTTCCTCTAAGGCATGCCAACATGAAACTGGGGGCACAGGAATCTGTAAGAAAAACCTTCCTAAAGCATTGCAGCAGACCATACTACGGCTCATCTGTTCATATTCCATATGGTCAGGGCAGAGGTAGCTCCAAGATTGCAGAGTTTGAACCTAATAAGCCTTGCTGTGCCTCACGTAATTACCCAGGCACTGGAGCCATGCATTTATTTGTACTTGCTTGTGCAAATGTATGCTGAAGTTTCACATCGCAAATGTGTCAGAGCTCTCGACAGCTCTGGAAGAGATGGATTGCTCTGTAAAGCAGCAAGGCCCTGCGAGCACAATGAGAACAATGTCTCTGTTCTTGTCTTGAGCCTTATTTGACATGTCCATCATATTACAACAACTTCTTGTTGGAAAACAGTTACGTCCATCGGGTAGATCCACCAGTGCAGCAGGACAGTTAAACAGTGACATGGTTACATTAGCACTAACGAGGAATGTGAAGTTTAAGCAACCTCAAGATGTTCTACAACAGCCCCTTCCACTGACCGCACCAAATACCTCCTCCAACCACTAGACCCATCCAGACTCATTATAGGAACATCAAAATTATTACCGTCTTCTTTCTGCAATTTCCTTTCAATGGTAGACACACACGATGCACAGGTCATGCCAGTGATTTGTAAAAAACACTTCTTGGCTTCACTGGGCTGGTTTGGCCCATCGAGGTGAGGACCCTCCAGAAGAGCATCTGAGGCACGATCCTGGCAAGGAGACTCCGGAGCTCGAGGCTGCACCGCAGCATTGCTGGCATCAGGTCGATGCTTATGTGCTCCCATGCCAGTATCTTGAATAAACGCACAATAAAGTGAACAAACACTATTTGAAGTGCGATACGATGACACAAAACTACAAGCAGCTCGTATTTATCAGTCATGCAAAGTCTCAGTTGTTTGAAAGGTGATATGGCAATCTTGGTTTCTTCATGGAAATGATGTAGATTGCTACTATGTGTGTAACAACATACACTCACCTGCGCTACTTACACGAGCAGGTAACTCTGCACAGCTCCTTTTCCACTTTCAGATGGCAAATGGCTCCCTCCAGTTTCAATGTCTAGACCTTACAGCTACCTCTGCTCAATAAAGATCTATTGGGAACTGGAGTGTTTTCATCCAGCACACAGAACACAGCCCAACCTCACAGTCATTTTGTTCTCGTTGCCTTCTACATAGAGCTCATCCCTACCAGGGAAAATAATGAGTTTCTCAACAGGTTTCTCTTTACAGCACACTGTTTATAATGCAAGTACTGCAAAATGAGTAGTGGGAGGATTTGCAGCGCTCAGACCTCCACACACACAGGCCCACGGTGATCACCTTTGTTCTTTGCCAGATTACAAACACCCAATAACTAACTCTTCCAGCTGCACTCACAAACCAGAGCTCCCAGGCAGAAGGTTGTATAAAGGAGCAAGAGTTGCTTCTGAACATGTTAAGCACGGGCTCCCCTCTTTTTCCACAGACAGATCAGGAGCTCTCCTACCAACAAATTATGAAACAAACAAATCAGAATTAAATGTCACATACGGACTTTTCCTCGTTCTTAGCTGTTCCATAGGTTCAGAGGGATTGGACCCACAAGAAAAGCTCACAGGATTGGGTATATTGGGATTAAACCAACTCACTCCAGGTAAACTACATCCGTATCTAAGAGGAAATCTGTTCTGAGCTGAAGCAAGTAAATATTGCCACTTTTGAAATTCACCGGAGAGATTACACACCATAGCAACTTCTTAAACATTGGGCATGTGTATGAAGTGTACAAACTGTGCTGCAGCTGACATGCAAAAGCACTGCCTGCTTCCCACCAAAGGGAACATGCATCTCAGCACTTGGTCTGCTGAAAGCAAGGCTTAGGTCCTAGATAAAAATATTCAAGAAATAAAGGTCAAAGCATTAGGAAACTAAGAAGGGATTTTAACCAAGTAAAAAGTGGTTTTACCAAGTAAAAAGGGGTTTAAAATGAAATGTATTTCGTTAGGTTTGTATATTTTAGGATTTTGGAATGTAAATTAAAGCATTCAGTTTGATAGATCTACTTACAGCAGCATATAAGAGGCTGGAGTAGTCCACAGGAGGAAACCTACTGCAGTGGGTTGGGGCGCCTGCCACTTCTAAGACTGTGTGTCAACTTTCAAGCCTTTAGGCCTCATAACGCAAACTAACTCTTCCACCTCCTAGTGCATTTTTTAAGAGCTGAAATGAGGTGCTTCACAGCTGAAAGGTCTCTCCCTTGCTAAGTGAGATTAGATCAGAGCAGTTCCTTAAGAAATGTAAGACCAATACAACATTTTAAGAGTTTATCTCCAAAAGAGAGCCTCAACTCAGATATCTTGTGGCCTAGCTTGGCACGCTACCCCAGAACAGAAAAACACTTACCTGTCAGCACAGACGCATCAAACCCCATATCTTCTATGGCAGCTCTTAACTCCTCTCCTTTTGTGACTGCTGGATCATAACGTATGGTCCCAGTCTTGCCAGCTAAAGAAACTGCTATGTGCTGCACACCTCGTCTCTGCGATATTGTCCCTTCTATGCACTGTACACAGGAATTGCAGGTCATACCATCAATCCTAATAAAAGCCGTGCACATCATGTCATCCTGTGGCTCTCCAGCGAGACCACATAGCAAAGCAGGTGATGGAGATGCTTGGTTATTTGCTTCTGAATCATTAGGGAGGCACACTTTAAAGTTTCCAGGTGGAAGGGACTCAATAGCTTTCTGCAAAGCCGACAGGGTAATTAAATTTGGGCTGTACCGTACAACGGCACATTTACGCTCCAAAGACACGTTAATACTTTGCACGCCTGGAAGAGAGGATATGTTCCCTTCAATGTTTCTGACACAGGACTTGCAATGCATGCCTTCTATCTGTACAGCCACAGTCGCTGTGCTACCCATCTTGGCAGCCTGCGGACCCAACCCGTCGCTCTCAAGACTTGCTGGTGTCTCCTTGGGGTCTGCGCTCTGCAGGCGCCCAAGATCAAGCACACCAAGCTTCAAAGGCGCCGATTTACTCTTAACAGTACAGTCGTACCCCAAGCTACTGATATGGCTCTTGAGTTCCTCGGGCTGAATGATGTAAGGCTGGTAAGCAATGATTGCCTCCTGGTTAGCGAGCGACACCTTGATTTTTGCCACACCATGCAGCTTCTTCATCTGTCCTTCGATATTGGTGACACAGGACTGACACGTCATGCCTTCTATCCGAAGCTTTATTACCGCTTCTCTTGAGCACGGTAAACTTACAGGCACTGGTGTCAACCTCTCTTCTGCGACGTTAGCGTCAAAGCCCATATCCTGAATTTCCTGGCAAATCTGTTCAGGGCTTATTTCTGACTGCAGGTACTTTACTAGGGCATTATTCTGTTCAAGGGAGACTTTAATACTCACGATGCCCTTCACCTTGGAAATTCGTCCTTCTACTGACTGGACGCAAGACTGGCAAGTCATCCCCACAACCCCAATTGCAACAGTGCGCTCTTGGGAAGATGGCGAGGGCAGGGTTTCAAAGCTCTCCTCGTAGCCCATGTTGTAAAAAGCAAAATTCTGTTTCATTGTAGGTTCCAGCGCACAGCTAGGAGGAGAATCAGTGTTGGACAGAGCCTAAAGAAAAAAATAATAAAATGCATGTACATTTATCACTGTAAAAGCAGCAATATTCTTCATAAGCACTCAAAGCAGCCTACTTCCACTGAAATGTTTCACAATATTAATTGACACTTTGAGTACACTACCAGTTAGCTATGCAGTATGAATGAGGCCTCTGACACTTCTCTTGAGCAGCAATTTTTGAAATATCCACATTCCCAATCCAATCACTTACAACTTGTGTGCTCCTGCCGTGCAGCCTGAGCTCTGCTCTTCACAGCAGACTGTCACCAGCACAAAGGGTCACAGGAGAGCACACACTGAACATTTCTCCACAAACATCAGGAGCTAACAGTTTGGCCAAGCCACTACAAAAACAAAAAGCCACAGAACAAAAACAAGCCACAGAAAACAGATTTAGGAATTGCCAGAGCCTGGAACCAGGCAGGACCAGTTGCATGATACTTGCAGCACCACATGTGTACACACAAGGGTCTGGATAGTCTGCAAATATAGAGATATTTGAATTTAAAATCTACTCACAAAGATTTTAAAAGACATATATATGCAGATGCTTCCACTATAGTTTAATCTACCTCGTTGTGAGGTACCTAACAAAGATCAGATATTGAGCTCCAAGAGCTCTCTGGTTTGATCCAACACCAATTTTCCGAATGTCACAGCCATTACTGAGGTAGATTAGCCTGAAGTGGATTATCCATCAGTCAAATCATGGCCCACAATACTGCAATTCTACAGTTCAGTGCACTCAATTCAATTGAAAAATGCAATATTAATCAAAATTATAAAGGCGATGTTTCTCACGGAAGAAGTAATCAGAGCACAACTCTCCGTCATCAAAGGACATCGCTGACACCAAGCAATGGGGAGGACTTCGAAGGGGATGAATGAGCCCAAGATCTTCAGGTTTCAAGGAAAGAACTTCAAAATTCATGTTTGGGACTTAAGGCAGATTTATCTCCTAAAGATCTAGATGGAAGCTATGACAAATCTATTAACTTGCTTGTGAAGGGCTCTCCATCACTTGATAAAGCAATACATGTTTTCTTTCTGCTAAAGAGAAAAAAAACCTCTCTCCTTAGTACTGCAGCACAAGTGAGAAGCATTTAGGCTGCTTATTAACACTAGACTGCTCCCAGTTCATTTCATGCAGCATTCAAAATTCATTAACTTGATTTTGTTTCATGCTTAGAGAGCTTGGGAATAATGATGTCTGGGTCATGACCAAAACAGCAAAAATTAAAACTAAGAAATTTGCTTTCAGTCTTCTCTGTACTGTATTTATTAGAACAGGAGGAGAATACTGCCTGGGAAAACAGAAGTGCTGGTAAACAGACAGAGGCCACCGCCTTCAGTCACGTGTGTGCAGCACTCCTCTGAATCTCACCTTCAGGTGAAGGCAGAAATGGGTTTCCTGATGAGCCCATCACCTCCTGTGCTACAGAACAGTTCCCTGAGCCTTTGCCATGGATGTTTATGGAGGCCTCTAAATAAAAATCAAAAGCAATCGAGTCTTCAGGCTTGACTCCCATTAGTGGTACAAGCTCAGTTCACAGAACCACAGCAGGGCTGAAGCTGTCAGGGAGCTCTGGAGGCCCCCGTCCCCAAGCCCTGCTCCAGCAGGGTCCCCAGCGCAGGGTGCCCAGGACCCCATCCAGGCGCCTTGTGCCGCTCTCCCAGGAGGAGACCCCACAGCCTCTCTGGGCAGCCTGGGCCAGTGCTCAGCCGCCCGCCCAGCACAGCAGTGCTGCCTGGTGCTCAGAGGGAGCCTCCTGCCTGCCCCTTGGTGCCCACTGCCCCTGGCCTGGCGCTGGGCACCCCTGGAAAGAGCCTGGCTGCGGCCTCTTTGCCCCCTCCCTGTGGGGATTCACAGCCCTGGGTGAGATCCCCCTGAGCCTCCTCTTCTCCAGGCTGGGCAGTCCCAGCTCTCCCGGCCCCTGCTCACAGGAGAGGTGCTCCATGCCCTTCCTCACCTGGGTGGCTTTCTGCAGGACACTTTCCAGTGTGTCCATGTCTGTCTCATAGCAGGGAGCCCAGAACCAGACCCAGCACTCCAGGTGTGGCCTCACCAGCACTGTGCAGAAGGGAAGGATCACCTCCCTCAACCTGCTGGTAATACTCCACCTAATTGAGCTCAGAGTACCATCAGCCTTCTTAGCAGCAAGGATTACATTCAGATTGGTGTCCATCAGGACTGCTTTAAGGCCACCAGGTTGAGCGTGACCTGGTCAAGCACAATCTCGAGGTAACTAGGAGCGATGGCCACGACCAAGCCATGGGTGCTTCGAGCAGCCTGGAGCTGCAGTGCACACCTTCAGCTCCACAGCGTTACGAGGCAGCCCCTCGCTATCCTGGCATGAACCCACCATGTGCCCTCTTCCCCTTCCCCCTTTACTGCTTGTGGACCCAAGGTTATGCTCCAGAAGTGCTGGGAAAGAGTTACGTGAATATTTTAGCTCCTGTGTCCCCTTTACTCCTGCACACCTGGCAGTCACTCTTTCCTTGCACTTTCCTCGACAGAAGTTACTAAAATTCTCAATATAAATATAAAGATGCAGCCAGCCCCTCCCCTCAAAACAAAATACAATTGATTAATGGCCTGTATTAAAGTGCTCAAAAAACAATTCCATGCTTATTTCCTCCTATTTGTGCCCTCACGGTTTAAAAATAATACAGTGTCATATATGGGGAAAAAAAAGCCTGTTTGAAAAGGAAAACGTTCTCTCACACACTTTATTTCAAATGCTGCATAACCTTAAACATTCATTTATGTTCATGTCTACTTCGAGAAGCCTATTTCATTATTATCCTTTGTCTTCTCTTCCCTATCTCCAGCTCCCATGAGATTTGGGTCATAGCGAGAAGCTCTTATCTTCACAAATACCCAGCAAAGCAAAAAGCCTCATGCGTGCTACAGGAGCTCATTGTGTGCATTTGCTTTTCCTTGTACAAAGGCATTTGTGTTCCTCACTCTTTGATAAAACCAAGGAAGAGCAGGGCGAGACACGCAGCCTCCTCGCCTGCTCCTATCCACCATGCTTCTGGCAGCAACCTGCAGATGGAAAACAGGCAGCATCACAGCTCTTGGGTCCTTCGCTGCATCTCCTCCACCCCACATTCACTAAGCATCTCTGTTTTCCTACGTGCCTACTGAAATAGAAGTGATTCAAATTAAATAAAGTGATTAAAGGGTACTTACTGGCACACAGTCTTCTGAACAACATAAAAGCAAGGACTGATTTTACTCTTTCTATGCATTTTTTTGTCACAAGAACATCGAAACTTGGCCATCAATTGGTGTTTTGGATAAAAAGATGTACCAGCATTTAGAAGAACACGCAATATTTTGTTCATCATCTGACAAAACCTGGCATTTGTGCTCTGTAGGAGAAACATCCTTATACACATCATTCTTATTATTAACAACAAAAAAATAAATAAAGGAGAAGTGGATATAAAAAAAAGAGAAAAAATATCTGAACTCCCTTTAAAAATAATAAGAATAAGAATAATTTTTGAATCTCCCCCCCCCAAAAAAAAAAAAAAAAAAAAAAAAAAACCAGAAATGTGCACATATTCAAATACAGTATCTAGAAAGACTTCAGTATTATTATTTTTTTTAACAGTTTTTAAAAATGCTCCCAGGAGAAGTAGCACAGCCCTATATCTATGGGCATATCTGTGCGAAGGGGTGTTTCTACACTAGGTGAGAGGAAAACAGCAGGTTCGCTTAAGGAGCTGGCCATCAGGCATGCAGAAACGTGCACATTCCTACATACAGCATGCAGTCTTCCTCAGGCACACACTAGGTCTCAAAAGAGGGTTTCCTGATACCAGCTAACAGCTGCACATTAAATGGCACGTAGGAGACTCTATCAGAGATACCACCTGCAAAAAAAAAGCCCAATCTGGGACAGCCAGGTAACATCACCGAGGCCAAAGTCACCATGCAAAGCTCACCAGCACAAAGAGAACGGCATCTGGTTAATCCTGGTGCCTGACACTTACCAGAGATCACCCCTCCTGCTTGCTTCTGCCCAGAAAGCTAAATGAATCAAAGAAAAGTCATCTGTCTGCACATCTCAGTCTGAACAAACTGGCTGCAGTGACCAACTCTTTTTGCCAAAGGAGGCCTGCTTACTTTTAAGGGGACGTGCACACAAAGTCTGTTTGCTCTACAAGACTCCGGCATATTTCTACAATGACTATGTCAAAATTATGTAAATAATGAAAACATGAAATTAGGACAATTATTTCCCTCCCGTTTAGCACATACAAGTTGCCACTCAAAATACAAAACAAAGGGATCTGGTCTGAAAACTAAGAAACCCTGATGAAAGTTGAGCTGTGAAGATCATTTAAGCAACAGCCCATAAGTAGAAAAAATATTTAAAAAAAGGGAAGAAAGTTAAGTAGGGACCCGTTGGAAGAGAAGCAGCAATAGCTGGAGATGGCGTTAAAGGAAATGCCAGAGGTGAAACTACTCCCATCTACAGCAGACAGCTCTGACCAAGCAGCATCTGAAACCATTCACATGAATGGGTCTGATCCCAGCTCTCATGACGAGGATTTTTCAACAAACCCATTGGTGTCAAGAGCTGCCCTCCTTGCTGTCTCAGGCAGGAGTCGAGCCTCTGTGCCTGCCCTGGAGAAAATCTGGGCCTGGGGGCAGCAGGAAGAGGCCAGAGGCTCCAGTTCCCCTGGCAGGAATGAGATCGTTGAACAAGAATACCCCCCGGGGCTGGAATAACTTCTTGGGAGAGCGTGGAGGTGGAGCAGAGCAGGGTGACGCTGCTGGATTGGGAGTGCCCCAGTCTCAAGTCACAGCTCAATATGCAGCAATTTGCCCTGTGGTGTCCAGAGCTCGGTGGCAGGTCCAGGGGAAGAGGTGGCTGCTGCCCGTGGCCAGTGCAGCTGGAGGGGCAAAATGGCCCTCAGAGGTCCAGGCTAACCAATGTCCCCAAAAAACGAGCTGCTTCTTTTGGGTACTCCCTTTCAGGAGTACAAAGGCCAAGGGTTCAACACAGCAATGAAGGGCTACAGAGCAAATCTGAAGAAAACAACTGAACTGGAAGAAAGAAAAGACAACAACAACAACAAAAATCACAGCACTGGGCAAGGCCCTCCCTCACACACAGTGACTAGCACATGGAGGACAGATACACCCCCATGGCTGCACACAAGACGGGGAGGTTTGTGTCCTCCTCAGCTCCATGCCTTAGGTCTCTGTGCTGCCTCCAGACCTGGGCTCTGCTGTCACCTCACAGGATCACTTGTCACCTCATTACCCCTTTCCCCCTCACTTCCCCTGGCAGGGAGGGGCAGCCACCTCCCAAATGCTGGTGTAAAGCCCTCAGTCTCCAAAATATGATGCTGAGGCCGAGCTGACTGCACCCCACAGCTCCCCAAGCATCACCCACACCGAGATCCCCACAAGGCTCTTCCCCAGGGCTGGGGCTGCCCTCAGACATCCACCTCCTGCTGCTGCCACGCTGCTCCTAATCCTCATCTTTCCCGGCCAGGCTGCACCATCTCGTGCCTCAAGAATCCTTGCCGCAGTTGTCCCTCCTTTGGCTGGGACACCAAATTTCATATCCTGAGAATCAAGAGCTGGACGCCTCATCACAATGCCAGGCAGTCAGCTGGCAGGGAAACAGGGCTCGGCCCATTGAGCAAATTCCCCTCTAATTCTCCCTGTCTCCTTGCCCACAAACGCCAGATCTCAGCCTCTCACCTGGTGTCTCTGAAGGTTTTGAGCTGCTCTTTCCCCCATACATCCACAGGCTGAAACCAGCTATTGCCCTCTTCCCTCGAAGCGCACAACTGCCGAAGAATTACCTTATCTGTCACAGCTTTACCTTCTCTGCTTTGCTCTTTCACAAGCTGCTGATTCACAGCTTTGGATTCAGGCAGGCAGTAACGCACAACCGAAAAGCCACATACTAGTAATTAAATACTTCAGATGTTTTCCCAGTTTGTTATAGGCTACCAGAGAACAACAAAATGAGGACAGAACAGCCCTGGGAACGTCAAAGGCCCAGAGTCTTCAATTTCACGCCTCTAACAGCGTCACTTCTGAGTGGGCCAGAGGCAGAAATTCAGCCCTCATCCTTCTGAGCGAATCTCAGCACAGCCTGTCCATCCATCTTGTCAGCACATTCTGTTTAGCTGCATCAGGTCATAAATGGTTGTTCTTCCTTCCCTCTTCCCCCTCCACGCCTCAGGAAGATCAACACGTGAGTACCCACTAGTGTTAGTACCTACTTCTAACACAGCTTTTTATTTTCCAAACAGTTCCTGAGTCTTAAACAAAGTAAAAAACACCATCTCCATCTAGAAATTGTGATTCAATGAAAGTAGTACATTAAAGCTACATAATTTTCTGGTGGTTTTGTTTTAAAAATGCTAAGCTGCCCTGATACTTCTGGCCTGGGATTGCTGATCCCCATTTGGGAACAGGATTTTCCAACAGGACAGAGGATGGGGAGGGACATGTTCATGCAGTTGCAGTCAGTATTACTGAAATGATACCCATATACACCATATTTATTAAGCCCTAGAGTCCTGAACAAGTGTTTCTAAACTTAAGAGAGCTATATAAACCATACTACGTTCAGCCTTGTCATAAATGGATAGTTTCTAATTTAAAATTAAAGCAAAACACCTTGTGATGTTCTTCAATGCTCCGATATGAGCAACCCAATTTATTCCAGCAAACTGAATACAGAAAAGAGATCCTTTGGCAGAACAGTTATTTATATGTCATGCCTGTTTTGTAATAAACATTTATAGTGTGAGAAGTAGACACAGGCAAAGCCTTCACGTATAGTTGGTCTGCCCTGGCTTGTGTTTCATCCCAGCCTGACGCTATTTATTTAAGCCATTCTAGTATACAGTTTCAAATAACATTTATTTATTATGAGAGGTTGTTTTCCTTAAATATCCACTGATCCAAATTACATTATTATGATTTGTAATATGAACTTTTAAACAGCAAAACCTCTTTTTAAGTAATAAACCTCATAATGCTTTTAGCAGCATTGATCTTTCTAGACCTCTTCTCCATAACAGCCAACCTCCAACTACAACTCTGAGTTACAAACTAAATAAAATGTTGCCACAGGTATATTATCAAGAATTTTTGTTAGTATCCACTTACTAATTATAAACAAACTACTTACCTACAATTATAACCTCTTAACGTTTCTAGATTTCCACAGAATAACCCAGTACTAGCTGATGTCAAACTACTCAAGCAATCACAGCTCAAGAGGAGAAATGTTTCCTCGCTAAGAATCACCACTCTGTATTATTACAGGTGGAGCTGGAAAAATGCTCATTAGCGAATATAGCATACCTCATTATTCATATTCGCTTTCAAAGTTTAATTTCAGAGGCTCTCAAGAGGACTTGGCATTTGTGTACTACTTGTTACAGGGCACAGATGCCTGCTGGGGATGGAAATAATTTAGATAAAGAAGGTTTAGCACATTAATACACAACTCATGTCCAACATGGGTTTAAAATTCCCCAGTTCGGCAACATCTCTTCCCTCCCAACACAAGCAACAGCTCACTGACCTGTCTTTCAATTGTATTGACTTCTGGCATCCCCATGGAGTTACTTTGCAAAACTTTATCTTCTTTCTGCAAGTTACTGCTTGCTTCTACCGGAGATCCTGCTTTGGGTTTTTCACCGATAATCAGTAGTTCAGGCACATCACGAGCTGCCTGCCGCTTACGAATTGACACCAGGGTTATGTTTTTGTTGTTTAAAGAAGCTAAGCAGGACAGTTCCCTTCTTATTTTACTGTCCACTTTCCTCTCCATTATCTTTGCAGGCTTTAAATATCGCAACGCCAAACGAAAGCTTTAGGAGAGCAGTTAGGCAGTGTGCCTTATCAGCAACTCTTCTTTCAGCTACGTTTACAATGGCTTGGGGAGCTCTGCCCGCCTCATCAGCGTGCTCATTAGGCATTCCTAATGAAATCCCAGATGTAACCTGTGATCTTTGTGTACGCTGCCCGGTGCACTCAGCTACCTCCTCTGACTGCCAGTTCAAATGCTTCCCACCAATTGGCAGCCCTCGTGCTTACCAAACCGCAGTCAGCGCCGCTCAGCTTTGCGCACGGCGTTGCGGGCGGCTCAGCCAAGGCTGCCTTTCACAAGCTGCTCAAACATGACCTGTGTGCAGCCAGCCGGTGCATAATTAACTCAGACACCCAGGCATTAGCTCCTTGTGGCCACGGGCACGACCACGGCTCCTGCAAAGGGCAACACTGCTACTCCGCTTCCCTTCACTGTGAAGTGACCTGGGATTTTTTGGATTTTTATCCAGGAAATGTTCCCCTCTAACACTTTAAGCATGCTTATGATAGCTAAGTTTCCTAGGCTGAATGTCTTTCATTTATTTAGGGTACAAGGACAGTCACTCCTGGTTTCAAAAGGGAAAAGAAAAAAACTGAGTACCACACTTACACTTTAAAAAGTGCACTTTACACTTCAAAAAAGCGCAGCTCTTTACCATCCCCAAGCTTAACTAAAAATAAACAAACAGAACGCTAAACCAGCAATTAGTGCCATGAAGGAGAGGAGAAAAAAAAAAAAAAAGAAAAAAAAAAAAGAAAAGCAGAAGTATTCCCTCTGGCAAACCTAGATCCCCTTAGATCCTCTCATCAGCTCCAGGAATGTCTAATTAGACAGCTATGATACGCACCATCACTAGAAGTGTCTAGAGCCAAGCTGGCTCTATTTCCCTGGGGCTGCCTGCCTGCCCAGTTCACAGCGCTGTTCTAACCTGGTGCGCGGGACCTCGAGTTCCCAAAGCATCCAGCAGTGCAGCCCACTTCTAAAGACACCCCTAAATAGGTGCCTACAGAATGGCCGTGAAGGGAAATTACACAATTTAGTGTGTCAGCACTTCACACACCCCCCTGACTATGCATTGACCTCACTGCACAGGCAAGCCTTAAAATAATTGCTTTATATTTTATGAGAAACACTTGGATTCGGAAAAAAAAAAAAAATCTTTAAATGTACTCCCATGCAGAGGTCAGCATACAGGATCAAAGTCTCAACACAGCTCAGTCACGGCAAAGAAACCTGAGGACATGCGTGGCACTCCAGCTGTCTGGCAGGACAAAGTCAGAGTCCTTTTACTTTTTTCACTTGACATCTCTCACACTCCTGCTCACACCACACCACAAATATGAGTTCAGAATCCTCTTTAGAAAAGGAAGGTCTTCTGCCAATGAAGTGAAAACCTAAATACCGTCAGAGCACCATTTTGTGTCACTGTCTGAATGCACAAGAACAGGGATAACATTAAACTGGAAAAAGAAAAGTGAAAATGAAAATGTTTTGAGAAATGGCACTTCTAAAGGGATTTACAAGCACGTAACGACACCAGTACGATTTAGGACAGGTCCAACAGAAGCTCTGTTAGCTACAAGGTCAGAAAGGGAACATCCCAACAGCAGCTCTCTCTCTGCTCCCCATTCTCTCCCAAGAGACTGCAGAAACCTGACCTATATAATGTTTCCAAAAAAAAAGGAAAGAGGTGAGGAAACAAATCACTCCCATGTTAACAAAGCCAGGTGACCATCCTTGGGACCGTGCCTGAGAGATGGGCTCCCCAAGCAGTTTGTCAGGTGCCCAGCTGGCAGCGTGGAGAGGTGGCTCTCGGTGGGGCCTCTAGCAGGGTCATGTATGATATTACCTTAGCTCAGAAGTGGGGGCTGGAAGCAATCACAGGCTGCTGGCTTTTACTCAGAAGGAACTTTTCCTTTTTCAGACTGCTCAGATCTTAAATACTAATGGTTTTACCACCACACTGCAAAGCGTAAAGTATCTGTTCTGTATTTATCAATAAAACTGGTTAAAAAGGCAGCTGACTTCAGATGGAACACTTCTCTTAAAAGTTGTCTTTAATTCTTCAAAATATTTCATCTTTCTGACTTTACCAGGCTTTGAAACAACAAACCAAAAATCCTACAGTTTGACTTATGTGAAAACATTTAATTACAATGTCTTTAAATACTAGGGCTACATCTACTCATTAAAGATAGACATCCAAGTTAAAAATTTATTTTTTGTCTTTCTAAGGCAAACCAGTTCTCTGACCCCAAATCAAAGATACTGAGGAACTCAGCTCTGGGTACTAAAGCTAACTTCTATTCCAAATACTGGAAAATTCTAGAATATCTTAGGGAACAGAAAATGCAGTTTCTGGCCAGCTCTAAGGTAAAAAAACTCAGTCCACTCACCTCAGATAGTAGCTTTATTATTCAAAATATCCCAAACCCTACCTGGCATGTTTCTGCAAGTGACTAATATTCACGAGGTATCATGTGATGAAGCTTACTGTAAAACAAATTTGAGGTTCACCCCATGCTGAGGTTCAACTTCGGCTGAAGGAATAAAGAGATATTTATTAGGTCTTCTCCCTGCCTCTTCTCATCCATCCCCCCCAGCTTCTGAGCAATTCTCAGGTAAAAATCTATGTGCTAGTTCCTAGAAGTACTGAAAACAAGTTCTTACTTAATGCCCTCATGGTCCTCTGCCTTCAGCAGTGCTGAACACTGACTTGGAGGTGGAGGAGAGGCACACGAGGCTGTGTTTTGAACACCTTTACAAGGTATTTTACAAGGTATTTATATATAAAAATATGTATATACCTTTACGAGGTATTTACCTACATTAAAATGAATTATTTTGCTGGGACGAGGGGACAGTTTTCTATAGCTTTTCAGATGAAAGGGGTATAAGATGTATTTCAACACAGCTAACTGATGTGAAGCACCACATTTAGTGGGCTCCAGCAGAGATCTATGGCAATGGTGAATGAAACCCATGCAGCTGAGTTACCCGCACCAGCTCCTGGACAAGCACTGCCATTCACAAAGCAGAAACACCTGAGCATGTTGTAAAACAAAACCCAATTTCAGTGTACCTTAACAGAGCAGGCTGAAAGCTCAGAGGCCCTACCAACTCCTACCCCCTCCACAACTCTTTTGTGGCCCAGGAGCCAGTTCAGGATGTGATGTGGCACCCCAAGGGCAGCACTGTCTGCTGGAGGAGCAAGGCAGCTGCTTAGAGTTACCCACCCAAATTGTTTTCCCCATCCTGGCTCAATTAATTGCCCCTTTGGAGCTGATGCTAACTGTGTCAGCTGCTAACAGCAGGTGAGCGTTTTGGTGAGGGCTGAAGGAAGGAAGGAAGGCGCTATTGCCTGTCTCACCTGGTAACAACAAGGTGCCATGGTTGGATTTTGCACAGCCGGGGAGTTTTACCAGGAAGAATCACTCAGGGGTGGTAGCATGGGATTTAGATGGCAAATACAAAATCTGGCTACTGCTTTTGCAGTTCTCTGCTAATGCTGGAGGAGATATTTTCATTGTCATTCAAGAAAATGCAGAACATACAAAGAAAATTAAGTCTTGTTGACTTAAAGCCTCAGCAGCTCGTAAAACATGTTTTCCCCTTTATGCTACTTGCTACTACCAGAGATGTATTAAACCCACAAAAAGTACATGTCTTGTGTACATCATGCTTCCTGGGTGCATTCATCCCTGGCCTTACAGGATGACTTGTCCTGTGCCTAATCCCCCTGGCTCCTTGTCCAAAGCAAGCATGTTAAAATATTCTTAACAATGCCTCGAAAGATGAGAAGCTTGGGAGCATGTTAAAAATCAGTGGCCTGGAGATAAGGGGGTCATATTGCCTTCACCTGACAGGCAGATAAGAGGAACCGGTTCAGATACCTGAACATCATGTCAGTGTAAACACAGACTTCGGTATTTACACTAAACTAGAAAGCCAGTCTGCCTTTGAATGTAAAACTAACAGTTTTTCTACTCTCCTCATCAGATATCTGAAATACAATCCATCCCAAGGCATGCAAACAGTGACATCAGGCTAAAAAAAAAAATAAAAAAATAAAAAAACTCACATTTGACTGTGTTTTGGGTTCTTTTAGACTGTCTTCAGGATGCACTCAGCTAAAATTTTGGAACTTCTCCCCCATCAAAATAGAGGCAGACTGACTTTGTTTTTTTTGTGTGTTTGTGACTGCAGAAATTGGGGCTTTAAGAAGAACAGAGAACTGCAGAGCTCCTAGAAATATTACAAACAACAACGCTGGTAACTCTCTGTTATCAACACCCAGCCAGAGCATGAAACAGAACAATTTCTCCTCCCTCAGGGCCCTCTGTAAGCCAAAAGTGAAGCAGTTAGTAAATGCATGCACCACTTCTTCAAGCAAGCCCCTGCTCTTGCCCAGCAGCCACTTTCAGCCGGACGAAGCAACAGCTGCAGCTGAAAGTTCTACGGAAGCTTGTTCACATTCACGGTACAGAGCCATGTCCTTGACTTTTCTGAACTAACTGGCATACTTATTACAGAGAAAGAAAAAAAAAAAAAAAAAAGACCTTTTTATAACTTAGGAGGGAACAAACTAGTCAACTTTCCCTCTACAGTGGCATTTGCTCTCAGTTTTGAGCCATGAAATCAGAAAGACACCTCCCTGACTACAATATCCTGAGGAGGCTGGCAGCCACCAGATACCCAAGTGCTTCTGTAAGGTGAACAATATTCGGATTCCTCTCACCAGATAAGGAAGCGTGATCACACGTAATAGTATTTCTTACACTGTAAGAAAAAAAAAGGAAACCTTTCAAAACTCTGAAATACAAGGAATCAAATTCCTACCTGCCATGAATAGAATTGCTTAAGAGTTGATGACCTCATCTTAAATCAAATCAGCTCAGACTTTGGCTCCAGTTTTTCAGGAAGCGGACTCAATCTTCTCTAAATATTTAAAAGCGGTTGTTTGCTCTAAACCAGCAGGACTCGGTGGAGAATCTCTTTTGTAACAGGGCCCAAAAACGCAGACTCATTTTTTCGCTCCACAGCTTCTTCACAGCCGCAAATTGTGTGGACTTGGTACTTTGTCTGCTTTTAGCAGCGTCGATTTCAGCATGATAATTTCTGTTATCTGTATTTATACTGCAGGAATTTGTTTTCAAGTGCCTGGAAACTGCCATGCTGATCATATTACCCCCGGAAAAGGCACACCTTTTGGGTCAGAGTTTAAGTGCAAAGAACAATTGCAATCGGGCTGAATTAATTCAAGCCCCGCTCCCCAGCAACATGCATTCGTGTAGCAGGCGTGCGGCACCTCGTCGGGTGGTGGTGGCACGAGGGTGCCAGAACTTTTGGGGCAGTGCCACTACGAAACCAGTATTTACACTGCTGTGTTCCCACTGCTCTTAACTCCCTGACGGTGTCTGTGCTGCACCCAGCTCAGAGCAGGGCTTTGGTTATAAAATTCCAGCAAAAGCCTTTCTGAATTCCACACAAAGAACCCGCATTTTTTTCCACCTTGACTGCGCTATTTTAAATGCGGCTTGAAAACGAGTAATATTACAAAAGCAGCAGTTTTAGAAGGCTAATTTGAGAAGACAAAAAGACCTGTTTATTACCCATGAACTGTATCAGTCACTGCTAGAGATCACACCTTTTGCCAGCTCGATTGGCTATCTACATTTAGAAATAAGACTCAAGTTCTCCATTCTAGTTTTGTTTTGTAAATTTCCTAGTATTTTTTGTGGGTTTTTTCAAGTATGTTCTACATTTGTTTTGAATAAACACTGTGACTTCAGTAACTGGGAAGACTGAGGGCTTTTTTTGTTTTGTTTTGTTTTTTAAGTAAGCTACTGTTGACCTTGCTGCAGGCAAACTAATTGCAAGCCCTAAGGTGCCCACTCAAACCTTCAATTAATTTCCCCCCTGTACAGATCAGGAAAGTAAACCTACGTCTTCAGTGCCATTCATCCATGTTACATATCCTCTAAATCTGTCCCTGACTGTAGAGCCCACAATTTAGATTTACTATTAGCTCCTTCCCAGCACTTATTTCCAGTCATTCTTGTGGTCACATTTGACAGGCTGAGATTTCAGTTTGATGAGTTGCCTGACACTGTGTAAAGAACACAAAGCACATCATGTTTGTAAAGCATGAAAAAAAAAAAAGGAGAGGAGAGGAGAGGGAGAAGGAGAGGGAGAGAAAAGAAACCAACTTGGATTTAAGCCTGTATTTCTGGTTCTGCAGCTAGTGTTTAATCCCAAGTCCAACTGCTCAGCCTTTGAATAGGAGCTTGTTTCATCACCTTCACTTCAAGAAAAAGACAAAGCAGGGTTTTGTGTTGGCATTACAAATGCCGTATCTAAATTACAAACGTACTGCCTTTTTTAGGACAGCCTAGGTTTGTAAGGCAAGCCGAAATTCAGCTTCTCGTTACTGTTGTTTCTGCCTATCTTCTGTTGGCAGCTGTCAGGAACAACGTCTTTGCAGAGAGGCCTCTCCAGTAAGTCCCAAATCCCTAAGAAAGCGTGATACCATTGCTCCTCACCTCAGCACCTGAGTTCCTCTGACATCCAGTCCTGACCGAAACCCTCACTGCTTTCTTAGTGTTCCAGATAAAACTGCCTGGGAAACAGGGCTACCACTTCCAAGATTATCTATTTTGTTCTCTTACTCTTTTTCTTGCCCTCTCCCCGTGGTCTGGTTGCTGTTACTGGGTAAAAAAGGCAAGAGGGTTTTGGGACCTCTCCGTGGCCTTACCCTTGTGGAGGGCAGGCCCTAGGTGACCTTGTCAGCCGGGGCTCATGGGGACACGGCTGCAGCGTGACCCTGACATCCCGCCTGCAAGCCCAGGGCTCTGCCACAGCCCAGCGAGGCCAGCACAGGGGCCCTGCTCGTTTTGGAGCCTCTCGAACTGCAGCTCTGCCCTTGGGCAGCTTTTTCTTCCTGACATGGAGATCAGAGACCTGCCAGCCCTCCGGCTGGCTCCCTGTGCCCTGGCAGGCAAGAAGAGAAGAGAGAAACTTCTGATGAGGACACTACAGGCACACAGAGGCATTCGGAGGTCCAAACTGTAACATGTGAGTTGCTGTTTAGCTAACCTATTTACGGTGTTCTCCTGCAAAATTCCTGTTTGCTCTTCAGGGCTAGAACAACACTGTGCTGTCCAGGTCTAATACCCGGCGTGAGCGTACTGCCAGCTCTCGGTCAAGAGCCCCAGGCAGGGAGGTCGCAGCTTCTATCAGTGGACAGCATGTACTGCTACAGGTGACCATGAATACACGTAGACTTTGCCTCGATAGAGCAACACTGATCCACTGCAGAGGCTTGTAGAAACTAAGAGGAGAGAGAAAAAGATGGAAAGATACTTGCTGTTATTTTTTTCTACTGGAATATCTGATAATTCCATAATTATCTGATGATAATTCCTTCAAGTAACAAGTGGCAGCCTTTGAGACGTGGTGAGGAAGAACAGAGGTGGAAATGTCATAGCTGAAGTGACACTGAGGGATGGATGTAATACAGCAAGGAAACTGCTACTGATTTTCAGCTCTCTTCAACTCTAACATATGCTTCAAAAAACATCTAAAGGAAACGGCAACAGAGCGAACCACTTTCTGTTTACAAAAAAATATATCTGAAACATGTAACACCTGGACTGAAAGACACAGTTAAAACCCTGCTTTGAAATGCACACGGTGTTTCTCAGGTTGTTTTCTGTGATATATGCACTTGGCTCATCAAAACTAAAACTGACTGTAAAAGTAGTGCTTCTCTATTGCAGGAGCACCCAGAGGAAACTGAAGACATTTGACTCCTAAAAAAAAAAGAGCTCCTGGGAGCTCGCAACTGTGAGACAAAACACTTTTGGGCAGCAAGATGGATGGTTTTCCAGCTCTCAGCCATCTTGTCATTTCCAGAGTTCACCTCAGCTTGTTCTACAGAAAAAGGATGTTTTCTCCAAGGACACTTTGAGTCAAAACTGATGCATTCTGCAGCTCGGTATAAAAGAAGGTAACCGTCCTGAGAGTCGCCAAGCAACCTGCTGAGATTTATTCACTGCCCTCAATTCCTAGGAAGCAGAAATGCCAATCCATGGAAATTCAGGGTCAATCCATTTATTATTCCCTCCTGTTACCTCGGCTTGTTGAAAGAAAAGGTACTGCATCAGGGAACAACTTTTAAGCAGTCCTAGTTCACTCCCCAGAAGAGAATCTCTGAATCTGCGCCATGGGAAAATTGCCACCCCTTCAAGCTTCCTTTATCCCCAGAATAGAAAAAGGTCAGAGAAGGTGGCAAGGCACAGTGCCTGCATTTCTCATGTAATTCTCTTCTGTCCTGCTCCGCAGCCAGTTTCTGGCTATTTTCTCTTCCCTGATCCATGCCAACGAGCCAGACATGAGCACAGAATGCAAATCCTGACTCGTCCTGGATCCGCATGAAACAGTTTGGGTTTTCACCCCAACAGCACCCCCCTGCCTCCTGAAACAGGCAGAGGGACGCACACACAAACGCATGTGCACAAACACGTCCTGAGCAAGTCAGGGCAGGATTTTAGTTTTTCAGTCTGCGAACCCTTTAAAGTCTGATGATAGGGCTGAAAAAAATAAATAAATAGCAATTCAGTAAAGTTGTGCCTCTTCCTGAGTGATTTCATAGCTGATTTAAACAGATGTTAAGGTACTGCTATGACAGAGATGTTCCCTCATGATCTCCTTCATATCCTGGCTCGGTGCATATGGCCACATTAGTATCTGCATAAGGGAGGAGGAAAAGAAATGGGGGGGTTAGGTCTGCTATCACAGACACTCAGACATGCTCCACGGCCCCTCAGGAACCCAAAACTTCCAGCTGGAAAGGCTGGGACTTAAGGTGAGTCTGCGTGTTCCCTTGCAAGCTCAGGGATGTAACTGGCAGGGCTATAACAGTTACCATCTCACTTCTGCCTGTGCTCTGAGTTGCTTGAATGTTTCCTTCACCTGCCCTGAAGATGTCAGACATTTTTCCTGCTGCTGACTGTTCAGGGGAACTGACAAGAGGCCATGGGAAGTTATAACACTGGCCCAGTCTACAGAACTACAATCATTTCCAACAGTGGAATTGATTCGTTTTCCTATGTAGTCCTTGTCCAACTGAGACAACTTATGTGAAAATAGTTTTCTGTTAGTCAGAACCGGTGGGTTCCAGCAGCTGGAAGTTGCCTGGTGATGCAAATAACGGTATTTTATAGGAACTCTTGCAAAAATTCTGCATAGATCCAAGCTGCTTAATACTTAATTGCTTCTGCAATTCTCCACTGATTCTGTCAAACAAACAAAAAAAAAAGGCAGTTTTTGCTTACAAACACATAGTGCAGGCATCTGTGCCCTGGAACATCTAGCTAAAAGCTGACAGTTAGAAAAACAAAATCCTAGAATTGCAACTTAGCAAGCAACTTTAGTATTATAACATATCAGTAAGAACAACCCCACGGTGTTTTGCCCTAAATATATATATACCACAATTTATTTCCAACACTCATTTTTTTGCTTCATGACTGTTTAGTACAACTTCATTTCTGCCTTCTGTTACTATGCAACGAAGAATAAATGCACTGTAACATTTCATAACCTAACACAAGAAACGTGCAAAAAAGGAGAAACTTACTGTGTATATGAACGATATAAGATTCCTCGTGCTAAAAACAGTCCCCAGCATTTTGGCAGCTAAGAAAGAGTAACTTGTATGAGAAACTCGGTACCACACAGGGTATATTCCAGAAAGAAAGTAACCAGCTGTACAAGAAAGTATAAGAGACCACATGACTGTCATATGAATATCCTTACACAATATTAATCCAGTTTCTTTGTGTTTATCACTTGCCAGTGGTCTTATTTTACCAACTTTCTTGCATGTGGAGCACTCAGCAAGAATGAGAGTTACAAAAATGTACTTTAAAACTACCTCAAATGCCTCACAGGCTTGAGGAGAACGCATTGTGAGTGGATTCTGCGATTTGTTTTGAATACTGCTTACTTGTTTGCATGAATCTTCCTTCAGAGCGAGGACCTTAATAAGAATAACAATTAAAACAGGACAGAAGTGCTTACAGAGGCAGCAAAAGATTAAAAACTCAGTACATCTCTGAGCAGGTGAGAACAAAGCCAACTTCATGGCAAGGCTCATTTCATTTCTTTGGCCTGTCAGCCACATGGAATTTCTACAGACAAGACATTTAACAGCATTCCCCCTGCTGGAGCAGGAATGCTACAGGCAGCCCAGCACTGCTCTTGCTCACGTTACTGGCAATCCCTTAAATGCATTCATCCACTATCTTCTGCTACATACGCATTAAGGTGGGGAAGCTGTGAAGTGATGACAACCGAGTTAGTCTGCGTTGGACACTCACACATTAAAGGTATCCTTTGCAGTCTGTAAGGCTGTCAGCAACACAGCTTGCACATTGCTCACATTAAAAGCCGAATACCCTGTGATTAACAACAACAACAAAAAAAAGCTAACCAAAAAAAAACTTTGAAAGTATTAATATAGCTTGTCTTTAATTACCACTAGATAGACTACAGAAAAAAAATAGAACAGATCAGCAGACCAGGGCACCTCTCCTGTAAGCAGAGGCTGGGAAAGCTGGGACTGCTCAACCTGGAGAAGAGGAGGCTCAGGGGGATCTCACCCAGGGCTGTGAATCCCCACAGGGAGGGGGCAAAGAGGCCGCAGCCAGGCTCTTTCCAGGGGTGCCCAGCGCCAGGCCAGGGGCAGTGGGCACCAAGGGGCAGGCAGGAGGCTCCCTCTGAGCACCAGGCAGCACTGCTGTGCTGGACGGGTGGCTGAGCAATGACATCGTGTCTCATGGATTATTCCACCTGGAAGTACCCATCAAGAAATTAGTGTACATTATAAGGAAAGGGCCATGATGCTTTAAAAAAAAAAATAAAAAAAAATCAGCAGAGAGACCTTGTCCTGCCAAAACAATTTCTCTGGACTATCTGTTTTTTGCCTTGGGAGCAAAAGCAAGACATGAACAGTTTTATTAATACTTTGCTCTTGAACTGTCACCAGGAAAATTACATGACTGTAGAGGCTTTGTAGCACTAAGGATAGCCAGTTGATCTGCATCCGTGCAAAAATTTCAATTTTTCTGGGAAGTGCCAGACCTATGTCCCACAGGGGCAATGCTGTGCACAAAGCATGCCTGGCTGTCCAGCTCCCTGAACAAACTCTGAGGCTCTCCCTGCTGGAAAGTTCATGCACTGCAAATCCAGTTTGCTCACACAAGGCAGCTGTTTCTGCTGTGCCTTTGGAGATCAGTCTTTTTCTTCCATTTGCCAAAATGCACAAACATATACATTCCTTAAAGACGACTTTGGAAACTCACAAAAAAGTGATTATACCATTTCAGGAAAAGCAAAATATTTTGTTGGGTTCAAGCTAAAACATACTCCTGACACTTAGAAATGATACACCTTGTGCTGGAAGCTCTGTGGGCTAAATCCTCCTTTCTCCTTCCCACTACCACTAACCTTGCAATGAGCTTTGACTGGAAAGCACAAGTTTCACTTTTCTAGCCATATGAAGTCAAAAGTGTCTGACTGACTGAACAGAGTTAAATTCAAAACATGGCATCTGCCATGTATGGCTCTGGCAACAAAATGGTATGTAGATGTCTACCTCTTTTTTTTTTTTCTTGATTCTCAGAACTCATTCAGTCTCATCTTGATTAAGCCATGGCTAACTTGTAATCCATCAGCTTCATAAATAAACTCAATTTAAGATTCATACCTTCCAAGGGAGTGGCCATAAGCTCCTTTTCAAGTCAGTGGAGAGACACACAACTTTCATCATCTAAAACAGACCGGACCATTTGTTCCCTTGAAGAACTATGCCTCTTCTCTGAACCGGGCAGTTAGCTTCAAATGTTGACAGTGCAAGAAATGTGTCTCAAGTTGAGAGATGTGAATCCAGCACAGGTCTCTTCTGCAAACATCTGACAGGCAGCTGGTCTGTTGGGGAAGAGAAGAAGATTAAGGGAGAGAAACCAGTGCCTGTTGCACCCAACTTATGAGAACTGCTGGATTGGAAATGAAGTGTCAGGTCACTCTTGTCAGCCTTCCCAACACATCTGTTCCAATGTAACTGCTCACATAAAGGCAGAGATGCCCTTGAAAAAAAGTACAGTCAGTTGTAATTAGGGCAGTGAAGGCATTTAGATAACATCAGTAACAACTACTACAACTCTAACTTTCAGGGCTTGACATATTCCCAACTTTCACCCCTGCATGGAGGCTCCCTGAAAGCAGCACTCAACCCAGATGGGCCAACACCAACTAATCATTACTTACACTCAGCTCTTACCACTTCCACCACTGCAGAGGCTTCGTCTCTTGGCTTCAGGCTGTAGCCATAGCAAAATAAACTCTGGACCCTACAACATTTTCTGATCAGGAAGCCACAGGAGGACCTTCACAAGCATCCTGAACAGCCCCAAGACCTCAAAACGCACCAAGGGCTGTGACATGGAAGAGAGCACTTCAGCCTCAATGAGGTTGAATGATCAGGTTTGGTACAGGTAAAGCATCTTTGAAATACCTTCCAATTTTGGACAGATCAGCTCTGCAAGAGACTGGAGACAGACTTATCTGCAACAGATCTGCCCCATAATTTTAAGGAGATGATGGGAAGCGCCTACCTACATGACAGCAGATAGAATCACAGAACCATTACAGTTGGACAAGCCCTCCAAGATCATCTGGTCCAACCATCCCCCTACCACCAGTGTCACCCACTAAACCATGTCCCTAAGCACCACGTCCAGCCTTGCCTTGAACACCCCCAGGGACGGTGACTCCACCACCTCCCTGGGCAACCCGTCCCAGTGCCTGACTGCTCTTTCTGAGAAGAAATGGCTCCTCATTTCCAACCTGAACCTCCCCTGGCACAACTTGAGGCCATTCCCTCTAGTCCTATGGTTATAGGACCAGTCCACTGGTTATCTGTGAGAAGAGGCCGACCCCCAGCTCCCCACACTTTCCCTTCAGGTTTTGGCAGACAGGGCCACACTGTTTAAACGCTCCCCCTCACCTAGCTCTCAGCAGCCTCACATGGTGAGGGGGCACACGCCAGGTTTCTCACTCTACTCCCTGGGCGGCCATTTTAGGCACACGAAGGCTCGCTGCGCTACGCAGCAGCACTTACAAAAGCAGCCCTGCCCAATTTATCCCTACACCGCTACTCCGGCCTGTGAGTATCCCCTTAGGGGAGACAAAACGGAAGGGGAAGTCAAAGAAGAGGTAAAAACCCGATATCCAGCAGTGCCCCCACACACCCCACAAACAGCGCCCACAAACACTACCCCCTCCCCTTGCCCCCACCACCCCCCTGCTACCTTTTTCCCTCCCCTCAGGCTCCCATTTCTTTGCCCCGCCCCCTGCCTGTCCATCTCCCGCGGAAAGCCAATGAGAGAGAGGCAATCCCACTTGGCCCCGCCCCCCGAGCTGCCTCCTCTTCCGTCAGGACGCCACAAGATGGTGGCGGGCGGGACGGGCAGGTACGGGGCGGTGGGGGCCGGCACCTCTGTGGGGAGCGGGCCCTGGGCCACGCTCAGCCGCCTCACGGACGGGAGCCCGGGGAGGGGAACGTGGTGCTGGGCTGAGCTCCGAGGACGGGCTGAGCGGCTCTGCGTTAGTGCGGGGCCTAACGGGGCTGGCCCGGCTGAGGGGAAGCTTTAAAAAGTCTGTTTAAGGGTTGTTTGCGGCTTTGCAGCCTTTATATGTCTTTATATGGCGTGTATGTGGGCGTATAGCATGTAATATAACGTCTGTGTATGTCAGCATGTTGCCCCAATACTATATATACCATATATATATGCACAAATATCTATTATTAATAATCTAGAATTGATAATTGGGAAAAAAAATATTTCCCCAGACAAGGTACTTTTATCATAATTGTTGAAAAGAACCACCAATATCAGTGATTTAACTCCAGATATCGCCCCATACCCCTCTACTCATAAGCCCGTCTCTCTATTACAGAATGACAGAATCATCCAGGTTGGAAGAGATCTCCACTAAACCATATCCCTAAGCTCTACATCTAAACGTCTTTTAAAGACCTCCAGGGATGGTGACTCCACCACTTCCCTGGGCAGCCTATTCCAGTGACTAACAACCCGTTCAGTACGGAAGTTCTTCCTAACATCCAACCTAAACCTCCCCTGGCGCAACTTTAGCCCATTCCCCCTTGTCCTGTCACTGCACTGTGTCTCTTCTATTTAATAATTACTTAACTCCTATGTTTAACGATTTCCCCCTCGTTTCAGGTTGCTGTGCTCGCTGCTGGTCCCCGCGTTGTTTCTCAGCGGAGCTCTGTGCCTCTGCGTGGCGGTGCTGCTGTGGGCAGCGCGGCTCTGGCTGCAGGCGAGGAAGCAGCGGCTCAGCCCGGCAGGGAGGGATGGGAAGCGACCCGTGCTGGTGGCGTTCTTTCACCCGTATTGCAACGCGGGGGGCGGAGGGGAGAGGGTCCTGTGGTGTGCCATAAGGACGCTCCAGAAAAAGTAAGCACATGCATTTGTCAAATACCATATTTCACGCTCAGCTACTTATGGTATTCTTCATGCAAATTGTGTTATTTTTGCATATTTAAATGGCTATCGTTAATTTACAGGCCCTGAAGTTTTTTTTACATCTGTGTTTCAGCTGGTTATGCCTTCTGGCTTCAGCACTCTGCCCAGATTGTATTCTGTCCTCTGTCTTCTGCACAGCTGCGGCACCTGTCACTTCTTTCCTCCTAGGCCGAACCCCTCCTCTCTCATTGTATTTTTTGGTACCAGAATGGGACTTTGAGGGACGCAACAGTCACCTGCACACAAGTTCTAGCTTTGATACTTGCCTCTTGTTGAAGGAGACAAAGTTAGTATCTGAAGTGGATTCAGCATGGGCACAACTCCTGGCTTTGTGCAGCCTTCTGCATTTTGTTCATGCTGCACTCTAGATGGATGTCTCCTAACATAGTGCAAGGCACTCTTTAAGTCTGATATTTATTAATACTAGGCTCCTTCATCTTTTACTAAAAAAAAAAAATCCAAGTCTTCAGCCATCATGCTTTACTGTAGATCAGAAAAAATAAAATAAAAGTATAAAGGAAAGAATTCATAGAATCAATTTAGCTAAATCAAAATAATTTCAGAGCTAGGCCAGACGTTTGTTCTGAACATATTTCTGGATTACTTTGAATGGATAATATTTTAGTTTCAAGTTATATAATTTGTTGAGAACATGTGACATTCTTTTTCCTTACTCTTACAGGTACAAAAACATAATGTGTGTTGTTTACACTGGTGACAGAGATGCCACTGGAGAAGAAATAGTAGAAGGTGCTTTCAGAAGGTTCAATATTAAATTAACTCATCCCGTGAAGTTTGTATTTCTAGAAAAACGCTATCTCGTGGAAGCTTCTCTCTATCCTCACTTCACATTGCTGGGACAAAGTTTAGGCTCTGTGTTCCTTGGCTGGGAAGCTCTTCTGAAGTGTGTTCCTGACATTTATATTGACTCGATGGGTTACGCCTTCACGCTCCCCCTCTTTAAATATTTAGGAGGTTGTCGCGTTGGATGTTACGTCCACTATCCCACCATCAGCACTGATATGCTGTCGGTGGTCAGGAATCAGGACACCAGGTTTAACAACGCAGCCTTCATCACAAACAATCCACTCTTCAGCAAATTCAAACTCGTCTACTACTACTTGTTTGCGTTCTTGTATGGGTTGGTTGGTTCTTGCAGCGACGTGGTTATGGTTAATTCTTCGTGGACACTCAACCACATCCTTTCCATCTGGAGAACTGGGGCTTGCACTAGCGTGGTGTATCCGCCGTGTGACGTGCAGACCTTCCTGGATATTCCGCTGGAAAAGAGCACTGCTGAATATTCGATTGTTTCTGTCAGCCAGTTCAGGCCTGAGAAAGATCATCCTTTGCAAATCAGAGCCTTCGCTAAGCTGCTGAAAGAGAAGAGACTGGGGCAGCAGCCGTCACTGAAGCTTATTTTAATTGGAGGCTGTCGTAACCAGCAAGATGAAGAGCGTGTAAATAACCTGAAACGTCTCTGTGAAGAGCTGGGAGTTAGTGACAACGTGATGTTCAGAATAAACATTCCTTTTGAGGAGTTAAAGAAACACCTGGCTGAGGCCACCATCGGCCTGCACACGATGTGGAACGAGCACTTTGGGATCGGTCAGTATCTTTGCTCATTTTTCAGTCGTTTGTCTCAGAGGTTAGAATGCAGCTGGGGAGTGTTTCACGGCATGATTAAGGCTCTGGGGTAGTGTCTGAGCACGGAGGTGTGCACACCGAGCAGGTGCCCAAGGCCCTTTCTTGTCAGTGGTGATCTTGGTGAGGTGGAGCCTACAGGGCTGACTGAGATACCGCCTGCCAGGTGAGGCTGTAGTACAAGCTGGATCACTGTAGGCATCACAGACTGTATTGATTACGGGCATCCATTAGGCATCTAAATAGACAAATCCCATCTGAGATGCCCTGCCTGACCTCCAGCTATCGCTCTGAGGACACGTCACTCACCCTAAGGTCCTGTGTTACATTTGTCAGACTCGCACAGATGCTGTCTGTACCCTGTGGAACCTCAGAAGGCTGCAGGTTCTTCTGTTTCATCATAGAACAGGGACACAATTCACACTCAGAGATCTGCATCGTACTAGCAAGCCCCCTGTGGGTGCCACCAGGCACCCTAGGCCACCTCATGGCACGAGGTGCGTGCACTGATGCAATGAAGTCCTTAAATCTGTCACTGCAGCGTGGAGCTGGATCCCAAAGAGGAGTTGGGGCCTGGTTTGCACCGTGCTGTCACACAGAGTTAAGGGGTTGGGCACAATTTATTGGGATTAGTTGAGCCTCCCTGACATTGAAGGGGAATGCAGGATTGCCTGTGTCATGCATCTACAGCAGGGTAAGCGAGCAGTCAAGCAGAGAGGGGTGCTGTGCTTGGCTGTAATGTCACCAAGCTGCAGGCAATGTTGTCAGATTTTATTAGCATACAAGCAAGTAGCAGGAATACTAGCTTATAAAAAATCTTAGTCTGGAGTGTCTCCCAGAAGCAACTGCTACAAAATAGAAATAATGATTTCTCATATTTAAGCTCCCTTAAAAGCTTACCCCCCCCCAAAAAAAAAAAAAAAAGTGATACAGTTGCACTGTGCTTTTGCATTTCAGCAGGATTTGACATTAATCTCCATTGGCTTTTTACCTTTAAAAAATAATTCTAAAACTTTAGAACATTATTTATAGTTGGCAATCTTTGAGCTACTGGAACTTAACCAAATCAGAACTGAGAACACTCGGTAATTAAAGTGATTTGAGGTCTTATTTGGAACCATGGAGGAAAGATGAAGTTGATGTGTATATTGTGTGCTATTCCTTTCTTGCTGCTTTTGACTGAGCAAAGCTTTCTCTCAAATAACCATTTCATTAAAATTTCTACCACTAAGAATACGGTGATAATTTGGCAGGACAAACATGTAGATCTTGTCAGAAGCTGTAAAGATGTGTTTATTTGCAAAATACTGAACTTCTGCTTGAATATCATCCAATTGATATGAGTACAATCAGCCTTTCTAAATCTTAAAAACATTCAGTCTGACTGAGAAATTGAATGCAGCTACATTCAGCTCTGTTTTGTAATTATTTTTTGCGGCTGCCACTAAACCATAAAAGCAGGTTTTTGTTTTCCATCCAGCTTTGCACTGTTCTACCACAGAACTACTTTCTGTCCTCATCTTTACATTCATTTCAATATCTAGCTCTTTATCCCCATATAACATACATCTTATAAACCAGGTATGCTACGAGAACCCCAGCTTAACCAGTTATATCTGATTTCTAATTTCAATCTTATGTTTAAGGGAAAGTATTATTTCAGTCCTTGGGATTTGTTTTTCCCATAAGAGCACTTAACTTTATTTTTCAAACTGATGTAAAAGTCCAGTCCGTAGTAACTTCTAGGAGAATTTTATTGCAGTTTTAAATTTGCAGTGCACAGCTGAAGTCTGTGATGTACCCATTCATATCAGCATGTTTTGTATCTTTCACAGGGGTGGTTGAATGTATGGCAGCTGGCACAGTTATCCTGGCTCACAATTCTGGAGGCCCCAAATTGGATATTGTGGTACCTTATGAAGGACGCATTACAGGCTTCCTAGCAGAAAACGAGGACAATTATGCTGAGAAAATGGCTTATATCCTTTCTTTGTCTCCTGAAAAAAGGTTAGAGATCAGAGAAAACGCTCGTCGGTCTGTGTACAGGTTTTCTGACCAGCATTTTGAAGAGACATTCCTATTATCTGTGGAGCCATTATTTAAATAAATGTATGTGAATAAAAATGCATATGAGTAAAGATATCTTTTTATATTTGACCAGGTATGACCTGTAAATATATGTAATTTATGATCCCTTGGTCCCATTCAATAAAGAGACTTTTTTTTTGCTTTCTGTCAGGATATCTGCTTTATGTAATAGAAATATTTTACTGTGAAATACATCACTGGGAAATAAATGCTTCTGGAAATGTGTTGACTCTGTGACAGTACGCAGTGACCTTCTGAATTCACAGTGCTTTCCTGGGTAACAGAATTACATCTGTAAGATCTTTTAATATTTTGTTTTCAGTCAGTTTCTACACATCATGATTCTTTACCTACAGTCACACTTCTTAAAATCAACATTTTGTTTGATTGCTTTTGTACCCAGAAGTTCTTTTCTAGCTGTTAACTACCTGTTTCTCAAATGGGCCTGAATGAGATTTCATTAGCCACAGTGATTCTTCTAGATTAATCCTATGGTATTTGCTAGCTTGCTTTTTTGATAAGTGTAATAATTGCACTTGTCTATCCTCCTTACATCAGCTATTACCTCATGTCCTTTTACAGTATGATAAATGGTATTTTTCTAGCCCTATTCTACTGAAAAGTTTTCTGTTCCTTGGGAATAGCAGGGTCTAGATTAGAGAACGTAATTAGATGGTATGCAAATATAAAGCTCTAAGCTACTGCTTATTATACAAGAGAACAAAGTGAGCAACATACTAAAAAAAAAACTGCTTTCATATCAAATGTGGAAATTTTGAGCCATCACGACAGTATTTTATGTTGCATAGCAAACTAAGAAGTGCAGAAAGCTACTGAAATCACTTCAGAATGTTTTCTTTTCCTTTAAACTTCATCGGAATTAATGGCACTTTGTGAAAATATCGGTGGAAGAACTCATTGTTCAACCCTTGGAACCCTGTCCTATGTTGGGAACTGGAGAACATGTGATTCTCATGGTGCTAGTAAAACCTTTTACTCCTACTGTATAAAACTGCTCAATAGTTGGAGGTATGGTGTACAGTCCGTGCTATGTAAATTAAACTATTGGAATTATAAAGCTTCATTAGTGGTACTCAGATTATGAGAAGCTGTTAAAGCTTCTTAAAACAGGATGTTGATTGATCTAGAGAAATAAAATACACTGAGCAGGAGAGTTTCTGACATGATACAAAAATGGTTAAAGAGTACGCAGTCAGAAATTTGCCCAACAAGTGTTGTTAGAGATGTCCCAGATAGTTTAGAATAAGAAAGAAAAGTGCATTTTAATCTGGATCACAATTTTTCAAAAGGTAGACATCTAAGATTAGCCCATTTTTTTTTCCTTCTAAAAAAATGGCAAAAACACTTTCAATTTTAATTGTTTAACTCTGTTGAAAAGTAGTTGATTTACTTGGCATTTAATGTCAGCTACCTGTTTTTTTTTAATGTTGTCATTGATGGGGTTAAAATTTCAAGGATATGAACGGTCTGAAACAGTAATCATGCTGGTGCTCTAGGCAGCTGTTGCTTTGCTTGACTTTTTAATTGTTTGTGTCGATAAAAAGTGGCTCACAGATATTTTCTAAATCACCATTAGATTTTCCAAACAGTTTGCTAGGTAAGCTCATCTTTTCTTCATGTGTTTGACCTTTATCTATTGAACGCGTGGAAGACTCTATGGTTCTCTCTGCCGGAGGAGTTACCACTTTCTCCAGAGATTCTTCCAGCTCATGTCTCAGTTCGTCTTCAGAATCTTCAAAATTTCTGAAAATTTGAAAGTTTTATTAATTAAATGTATCTGTTACAAGCGTTTCTAGTTTCAAAGCCTTTGAGATTTTTTTAATGTGTTGTAAAGAATATGCAAACTACACACAAAATACGAACTGCTTCTTCACCTTTTTCTGGGAGATTGTTTACCTATGTTTATAAGGTAAAAAAAACAGTAGCAAAGCCCCATTAACACTTCTCCATAATATTTTTAATGTCAGCACTGGTATTTGACAGATTATAGGATTGAAAATCAGATTAGCAGACTGTAAAACAAATTTTCTTCATTTATAAATTTAAAAGAACTGAGAAGAAAAGCTTTAGGTAATGCATCCTGTCATTTCATGAGAGCTTCAAGTGAATGGCTTTTTCTATTGAAGTGTTTGACTTACGTGTCCTCATCATCTGATCTTGGCTCAAGTCTGCCATCATCAACAGCAACACCAGAGCATGCTTCTGAGTCATTTTCCTTGCTTTCTTTTGGCAAGTTGGTCAATTTCCCTTCTGGAGAGGGAGAGAACATTCCTTTGTTTGTATATTAGCTAATTATAAAGGTGTATGTAAAGTAATAGAAAACAAGTAAACATTTTTTTCCCCAGTGACCCACAATGTAAGTACCGTGTTTAACTGACGTGATAACGCATGGTTTAGTCAGTGGTTTATAGCTTCTGCTCAGTGGAGCCTCGCATGTTTGTAGACTGTAACCACAAAACTATAAAGGGTAAGAAAAGGTAAATCTGATGCTGGTGGATTCAAGTTCCTAATACAGGGGCCTGCACTTTCAGTGGAAAACTTAGGGGACTACTGTTTGGGAAAGACTGAAAATTACTGCTTGAATGCAGTAGCTGTGATTCCTTTGAAGTACTCGTTTTCAAAGACTGAAAGGCAACCTCAAAACGAAAAGAGGGAGAACAATGACAAGAGTTATTGTTTTAGTACCTAATGGCTAAATCCTGTGTGTGATCCACTAGCAACCCGTCAGTTTGGGTAACAATGTACTCCACAATGTCAGCTTGAGTAGCAGGGCAGAACTGGGTTATGAGGGAGTGTGGTATTTTAACAGATGGAACAGATAAATAAAAAAGCACTTAAGAATACCTGCATGACCTTATTCTTGCTTTAGTCCTATGAACTGCTGACATTTGTGAAAAGTGGTTTGAATTGCTTTTTGCTTTTTTTTTTCCAGTGTCAGCTGTATCAGCATGCACCATGCTGTAAAGTCAGTCACCACAGTAGTTTAAGCCATTACGTACTACAGTTTACAGCTGTTCTTCAGAAATACCTATAGTTGCATTTTTTTACAGGGTTCTTCAACCTCAACAGTTTCAGGGGCTAGATCTGGGTTTGTGGTATCTCCCACCTTGTTGGCAGTATCTCCATCTACCCATGCAAATAAATAAAGCATATATGAAGTAATAATTGGTAAGCGGGGCTTGCCCTTTTCCCCACCTATTGAAAACAGTAAGGTCCTGAAAGAGGACGTTCCTCTACTGCTACGGGACAGACAGCGGTGGTTGCTGGCAGAGGCTGCCCATGCTTTTCTCATTTGTCAGCTGCTTCAAAATGTTGGTTCTTGTTGCAGATCCTCTGCCAATGGTACAGTAACACAATAAAGAAAACCATGTAAAATTGGCAGTAATGGACGTCCTACCTATTTCTTCTTCAAGCTGGATGAAGGAGGCATTAGACAGCTCTGCTTTTGCTAAGATACTCAGGAGTGTCCCAGGTGCTGTTTGTTTCCATTGCTTCCTGTTCTCTGTGATGTCTTCAGGCAGAATGACATGGTCAGCTGAAGAACAGGTAGGTTCTCAGGTCACTAAATCATCACTGTGGCTTGGCACTTTTGCTAGAATTAGACTTTCTAATTTTGACACTGATTTCTTCCTTTTGTGTAATGCTGGAACCTGATTTTTCCCTTGAGGATTATTTTTTAAGTATTTGATCTGATTGATACTGTGGAGGAAAAAAAATAGTCTACATGTCACATAAAACTTATTAACACGAGTTTTAATGCTCAAGTAATAAGCATATTAGGTCTGGAATAGACAGGTGCAGCTTCATTGAGCTGTCCTGGTTCTCAAACTTAGTGGTTTCTTAGGGCTGAAAAGCTTCAGAGGTTCCTGTTTTCTTGTTCCAATGTTCATCATCTAAGGCAAAATGAACAAGTGACATAGTAACAATACTCTGCTTTGTCTTGACTATCCATGCAAAAAATTCAGGTTGTTTCTGTGTGTCTGGGGTAGTGGGAGAACGGGGGAACACTGGAGCCCCTTGTTCACAGCACCCAGTCACTGGAGCTGCCTGGCACTGTCAGAAAACTAGCAATTCAGCTCCAGAAAAGGAGCATCACCACAAACATACCTGTGTGAGGGTGCGCTTGTGACTGTGCAGCAATGCTAACGTATGCTGTGGGAAGCCAGAACTCCACCACGCTCTTGGCTGGCTGGCCACAGACTGCCGAGGTCTTGTGTATCATCAGCTCAAGGCCCAAGAAAGCGGTGGTGTTCACTTGCAGACGGCTGGCATTTTCTGCCAAGAGCACAGAGTGCTTCAGATAAAAGTCCTAATTAAATGCCTGCCAGATCACACGAATGTTCTGATACGGAATTGTTTGGCAAAAGTATGTAATTAGTCTGGCTGAATTTTAGTAGCTCCCTAATTTAACTTGCTGGAAAACATAAAAACCTTACAAAATTCATTTTCAGCCATAGGATGTACAGATGTGACATCAGCATTGGCTAAAAAATTCAGTAGTGTCTGGGGGGTTCCAGTTTGCCACTGCTTCCTGTGTTCTTCAGTATCACCTGCATCACTGGACTCTAAGGGGAAGAAAAAAGGAGGCAAAGTTACTTCATTTTTAAAGAATAGATTTCAGTGGAATTATAATGTTAATTACAAGATTTAATGGGAGAGAAACATCAGACAAATTTGCTATAGCCTATAGTTACTGAAGTTACCTTACTCTTAACTAATTTTCAGGATTAATCCTAAGTATTGCATTTCCCTAAGAAATACCTGTTTGGTAACCAGAAAGTTCTCCCAAAGCCCCATCCATGGGATCTTCATAAACATTCACCAATTTCTCCTTAAAATTCTCCATATCCACCGGAGTTAACCTCTCATTGGCTTTATCTTGCACCTGGAAAAACAATAGAAAGAGAAAATATATATTTGGCAACAACTATATCTTATATATAAGAATATATATTCTTATATATATTCTTATATATATTCTTATTCTAAATATATATTTGGCAACAACTATCACTTCTCATTCTTCTGTTTGCCAGCCATTCTTGTGTATGTGCAGGCAAGTTGGGTAACAAAACACAAAGCAGCGGGACTCCAAAGTCTCAGCGTGGGCTGTGTTGTGCTGTGATACAACAAAATGACAAGAAACAACAACAAAATGGTGGTTAATAAGTGTACATATACTGGAAAGAAATTCTGTTTTCTCTGTTGCTGTTACAAATATTTTAAACATTCTAATATAAAAATACTGATAGGTAGCTATTACATGCCAATCAGCTAGAAATGTCATTTTAATAAATGAAATCACGTAATGTCTGTAGTCTCACTTCTGTTATTTCCAAATAACACCTGGTTCATCACAGTAATTTTGCTCTGTGATGTAATCATAGTGAAAAGAAACAGCTGTGTGAATGTGCTATTGAAATAACACAACTATCAAGCCAAGCTTTTAGTATTATTTTGGAGGTGGGTATTTCAATCAAAGAATGGACAGGAACTTTGTTGTATCAGTGTAAGACAACCAACCTTTTCCCAGAAAGGATGGAAAAAGCCTTATGCAAGCCAAAGAGAATGACACTTGAATGAAAACAAAACAAAACAAAAATGTAATAGGATGTTGGCTTAGAGAATAATTTAGAAAAACAGTTGTGTGTTTCATGCTGGAGAAACCCTCTTCTCAGCTGAAAAATCCCCTTTCTGAGCCATGGATAGTATGACTAGATTGTCAGGGACTCCCCAGAAACTCTAACAAGCAGAAATTTAAATTTTGATCCCTTTTCTCTGTAATGATACTGACTTTATTATTCTTGTACAGCTAGAGTAATCCTGTTCCTACAGGTAGTATAAATCCTGCATGTGTCTTGGCCGTGGCCATCCCTCAGTTTTGAACTATCTTGAGAATAAAGCAGCACCAGAAAGAACAGCCTGAGAGACTCAGGTTCTCACCTTGGACTTGTGTAGTTTATACTCTGCCCAGTGCTAACGGTCTTGGTTGCTCTTTTTGGTCTGCTACATGCATAAACTTCAAGCACAATAAAGCCCTCACAGGAATTTCTGGTTTTGTAGTGATCACCAGTATGGACTGAGTCATAGCTGTAGCTTTCTAGCGTATATAAACTGATAAGGAATTTGCAGAGCTAAGTTTTCTATAAAACTGTACTAAGTTCTCATTTTCAAGAAGTAATAATCACATTTTCAAAAGCAGTACAGCTAATAATTGCAGAAGTGGCCATTATCATTTCAGAAAATACTCAAAGAAATGTATGAAATTCACAAATCGAATATGGCATTTGCAGACTAACACACTTTTGAGACGTTTTCCCCCTCAGCCCAATTTACAAAATGAAAATATCTGCACCCCTTCGCCTTTTCTCATCTGAAAGATTGACCCAGATACCATCCAATTTCACAAGCAATTATCTCCTTGAAGAACGTCAGATATATACAATACATCAACAAAGCCTCAACATGAAGCTTCGTTATAACACAGGTAGAGGGTGACAGTAATATAAACAGTTAAACCTTACATCACAGAGCTGCTGTCATGGTTTCGGATTACTAAAGAAAATGCTTTGAATATAACCAAAGCCTACCTCTGCTTCTTGAATGTTGTCTTCCTCAGGAAGACATTCATCTAAATTAATTTCAAACTTTATTCCTCCCTGAAGAAAATTCAGACACTTCATTAAGATATGCTATTAAATAAAAACATTTAATTAAATGTACACAGATGATATGGAATTTAAATGGAACTTGAAAATTATTTTTCTATTTAAAATAACTTCAATTTTCTTCTGTTTAACAAGATAAGTTGAACAAATAAGAAAAAAATAGATTGCTCTGAGGTACACCTTATGGATATTTTCAAATGACCGCATCCGCTACAGAAGGCTGGAACATCGCTGATTTTAAGCAAAGATGTCTTTGATAACCACTTAATTCAAATCCTTGCAATACACAGAGTTGGTTCTGACAGTTGGTTCTCAGCCATTATTAACATTTAAACACTGCGCTGCTTCGGTGCAGTATTTCACAAAACACCTTTAGACCACTTTGGAATTATCTTATGGTCAGAAATTTTCCTAATACCTTACGTGCATTTCCATTCAATTCCCTGCCCCTTCTACAATTTAGAAGCATGGTAGAGAAGAAAGTTTTACAAAATATGTTAAGAAATTAACAACCTGACATGGCTTTACTTAAACAGGCAGTTTGATATAAAGATGAGTAAGTGGGGATTGATTACTGTCTAAGAAGATTTAGAGGGAGCCTCCCTCAAATGACCAGAAAAGCTCTGTTACATGTTTCTTTTCTTAGCAATTCTATCCTCTCACAGAAACTTTTAGCAAACAGCAGTAGACCAGCACTTGTAATTGATTCTCAAAGAACTTGACTTCCAGAGCTACTGTGGCATAAGAGAATCATTTGAAATGTACAGATTTAAGAAGAAAATGGGGGAAAAACAAATAAACAAAAAGAGTAAATATACCTTTGTGCTATATTCCTTTTCTAAAATGTTTTGATCTTGCTTATCCTCGAGTCTGACTTGTTTAAAGTTTTCTTCCATGTTCTGGAGGGAGAGAAAAAAATAAAAAATAATCATGAAAAACTTTTAAATACACTCTTTGGATACAGTCTATGTATATACCCTTATATAAAAAGGCTCTTTTTAGTACTAAATGTTATCATTGATTTCCTTTTATATATATCAGTAAGAATAGTTCATTCATTGCCTTATTTAGATTCTAATACTGAAGACATAATTCTGGCTTATCTAGCAGAAAAACAGGAAACCTTGCATAAAGTGCAACCCCTGATTTTTCAAAACCATGTTTAGAGGATACAGTATTGTGTACAGAAACGACACATCTTTTCTTTTATATGATCATATGCAAGATGACTCAGGCTGATTTAATTCTAGCAGACTTTGGAAGTGATGAAAATCAAGGTTGTAATTCAAACCTATGCCTGTACAAAGTCTAGTCGTGCTTCATATTATCCTGTTTTCTGGTAACACCTAAAAGCTATTTAATTACCCCTCTGCATATTCCTATTCTCTGTGTTAGAACACGCCACATAAAAGCAAAGTATATAATTGTGTACAGCTCCTTCAGTGACCTCCTGCTATGAGGACATGTCCTCAGCCTTAGGTGAAGCCACAACAATTCACAGATTGTACTTTTTAGAAATACCTACGCAGTTTCTCCAGTAGATGGAGTGCCCTTGAATTAAGGTGACATCAAACACATCAAACAGGTGTAAAACCTTTTTTTTTTTTTTTTTTTAATCATGCATTTCCCATGGGAATAACATTTCTGTCCTGGTGTGGCTTTGATGGTGTACAGCGTAGCTTATTTTAGTAAAAGCCAGCTCCAGGATCCATGAATATCACTGAAGAGTGTCCTACTTAAATTGGCAGCTTTGGCCCGAGTTCCAGCTGCAGTAGGGTAGTGACGTCTGTCACCAGTTTATGTGGAGGTCTGCCCCTTGCTGCTGAACAGTGCAGGAAATCCTACACTACATGAAGGAAATTCGGACTGAAGAATCCTATTAGCTAGATCAGCGTTGTTTCCCTTTCAGAATAAGCTGACATTTTGCATACTGAAATAAATTTTAGTAAGTTGAGGCTTTCATTCTTTTCACTTGAGGAGAAACAGACTTGTTGCTGTAGAACTCCATGTGGTCTGGAAACATCATCTGGTTTTCATCATACCAGTATTTTAAAGTAAAAGTGCAACCATTCTGAAACTCCATTCCAGTGCCTGTGTTGGAAGTATTTGATGACAAAGAAGTGATGGATTCCTGTAGCTGAAATCTTTGGCTCTGCTTCTTCCTCCCACTTCTCCCAGTCTCCTGTTTAAGTAAGGAGGTAAGGAGTCCACATAAAACTGGATTGTAACATATACCCTACATAGGATCCTTACAGGAAAAGTACTCATGTTCTACTCTGAGCTCGGTTTACTATGTCTCTTGCACAGGATTCTCATGAAGGTCTGCACTGTGAGTGGCTTCTTTACTTCACTCAGAAAGCAAGGAAAAGAAACACACCACAAAAATAAAAGAAGTAAAAGTACCTCCCAGTAATTATAGGGGGAAAACAATTACCAAAACAAATCAGAACTCATCCCAATAAAGTTTCCAGGCTATTCAAGAGAGGAACCTAAGAAGATTTTCAGATGCGGTGCAAGCATCAGGTACGATTTAAGCTTTAGTATTTTTCAGGACTCTTGCAGAGTGAATCAAAGGCTATGTATGAAGTTGCGTTTAGACTAAGAGATACCTCAGGTGATTCTTCTTTTGTTCCAGCTGTATCCATGGTTTCAGACTGGTTCTCAGCTTTCCCTTGCCTCACCAGATAGGTTTTATCTTGTATTTTTTGATTGACCTAGGGAACAGGTTTATTAAATTTTCATTTCAATTATTAATTAAGTGTACTACCTTAAAAAAGGAGAAGGAAAAAGGACTGCATGCATGTTTGAGCTTTGCTACCTGCAGTATTCCTGCTCTGAATCTGAATTCTTTTATATTGCTGTGGTATTCTTCCCGGATTTTCTGTAACTGTTTCAAGTACTCCTATCAAAAAAGCATTAAGGTAGAATACATATTTGTTAGAAAGACATATAGAAATAGCACTATCTAAACAAAATATTATATGGATATCAAACTAAATAAATAGTTTAATAAATAAATAAATATCGCATAAATAAATAAATAAATAAAATATTATATGGATATCAGTGAGAAAAAGGGATCAGTGTCCACTACTGCCAATTTCAAAGATTGCTTAATACTTCCTATTACAGGACATTTAGGAGTTATAACTGTTCCAGACTTTAGCCCTTTTGAAACTTTTCTGAATTTTTTATGCTGGATTTTCTGTCTAGTTACACCTAAAATAGTTAATTCCAAGAATAAACTAAGAATTGTCTAAGTAATGACTCCAAAAATTCACAATATTAAAATAGAGGACTGAAAATTAGGAGGACAAAAGAGTTATAAGCCATTTATTGTATTGCAACTTCCTTCCCAAAATAAAACAGAAGTTTATTGTTTCTGTATAAAATAATTTCCTAAAGTTATAATATGGAAGCAATAGACATAACATACTATTATATCATATTCTAAATGTCACCATATGACTTATGAGCAATGACTGTACATACATGAATAGTCAGGTAAGACTATTTTCTGTGATTTGGAACTGTGAGGATCTGTTGTCCTCCACCATTAGTTTGTTCAGTGAAGGAATTCCTCTAATCTCAGCAGAACCAAAATCAAAATCAAGGTCCTGGTTTTTAAAATGATTCTGGAGGTCAGCTTTTGTGCAAGTCTTCACTGGTTTCTGCAAGATGGAACCAGATGAGCACAGAGCTTATATTTTCCTAGTGGTCCAATGGAAAAAAAATCTCACATAAAGAATAGTATTGTCGAGGAGTGTATGTAAACAGCATTAAGCAACTCAGGAAAAATATTTTATTTACCTGTTCTTTCATTTCATTCTTTCTAGACACGTCCTCATGATGCAATTTGAGATGCTCTTCCGCTATTTTCTGCTTCTGTATTTGGTCATGATATGGGTCAGCAGAGGATGGCCGCAGTCCCTGTGGGTGTACAAATAAATCCCAGAACAAAGGAATTTTCATCTAGAATCCCTTTCTTCAGAGCCTATTCAGTTCACTTTCCGTCTTCCACTGAGGAGTGATGTATGACAAGTGTGTATTTTCACAGGTAAGAGTCACAGCAGGATTTTACATTGCTATAGTTTGATACTAGAAAACAAAACCTCAAGATGACCATTGTAGAGCAGACCAACAGACCTGCTAGAGCAGAGCTTTCTATCTGCCATTGTTACAGTCTATTGGAAAGACATCAATTCATCTTTGGGATTTTCATTCAGTTTCTTTTACAGATTTTATTCTATGGTTCAGTATTTGCTTACCAGCTGTTTTTCCACTTTAATCTTGTACTGCTGGGCTTCAAAACGCCTTTGAAGATATTCTGCAGGCCTGAGAGAAGAAAGCGATGTTCACATGCTATATTTTATTTCACAGCTTCTATTTTCTGCACAAATAATTCTCTACCAGCTCCCCTCGCTATTATTTTGGTTACATTAGTCTTCTGAAGAGAAAGGTCTTCTTCACCTTCTATTTGATAAATGGTATGTGAAACTGTTAGTGAAAATAAAGTTATTTTTCCTGATCCTCTAAATGAGTGGTCAGTCGTGGAATGGACAGACAATCTCAGAAGTAAGAAAAAGGTTCTACCTCTGCTTTGTAAAAGAAAGGCTTTAAAGTACACAGACTGCTGGTGAACACGCCTTTATATCTGAAACCAAAATGTAAGCTCTGCAGGAAGAGACATTTGTGTGGCCTGCCTCTTACTCTGTTCCCTGAAGTACAGAACAGCTTTTGCTCTTTAGATCTTTCTGATTCTGGTGGGAAGGAAAGACAGTGTCTATCCTGTGATTTACTCCACATCCAATGAAACAGAGATTGGAGAGACATTTTGATAATAAAATTTCAAACATCAGGAAAATACATTCAGAACAGAAACTAGAGTTACATTGTATGATAAACTTAAATGAAAAATTATCAAAGAACAAGCAGAGAAGGAGTTATACTGAATGAGGCATGTTACAGTGCTAGTTAATCAGGAAGGCTGATAACTGCAGGACAGTTCACTACTAATAATGAGAAAGGTTTACCCATCAGGTGGTGGGGGTGGAGGTACAACTTGTCCTTTTTGTTTATAGTATTCCTCAACTCTTTGGCTGATGTGAGAAAGGTCATAATGTGCATTACCTTTCCTCTGCAAGTTGTCAAGTTTATCATAGTAATGACCGTAATGGCCATGCGCTCTAATATTTTCTGGCCTTTCTGCCATCTTAAATCTGGAGCTCTGTGGCTGAAAATACAATAAGGAGTGTTAATTGCCCCGCCTTCATTTGTATCAACACCAGTGTGAACTATTTCCGGTCCTCCCCATGATGAGCTGCATGGTAATACAGGCTGTCTACAATAGAGTTAATGTTACATTTTCCAAGCCTTTTCTTAAATAATCCAGAAACTTCCTAACTTGCTACATACAGGGTGTATTTAATCTTATTGTGGTCTCTCCCTTTTCCCCTGCTCCATCAGCTCCTGTGATTAAGCAGCAGCCCGTGCTCTGCAAGTCAGTCCACGTGGGGCTTTGTACCCTGTACCTTGGTTGCCCTTGTGCCACGCCATCATTCTGAAGCCCAAAGCACTGAGTTAATTCCAGGAGAGTTTTATTTTGACATCTGGGAGCGAGAGGAACCTGGCATGAAGTTGTGGGCAGTAAACATGCAGACTGCTGCTTTCAGGGGAGCACTGTGCTCGTGTGTAATCTCTTTGATTATGTGCCTGTGGGAGCCTGGCTTTGATCTCTCCAAGTCCTCACTGTGATGAAACATTCCTGTATTTCTACTTTGTGACAAGACTGTCTTTTCCACCTCATAAGAACAATGAAGAGGAAGGTGATTGTCTAGCTACTGCTGCTGCATGATAAAAAAGAACTGCAGTAAGACATCCACAAACATTTCCACGGTGGGAGACTAAAAATTACTACATGGTGTATGAGCAAAATGCTGAATATTGCTTATTTTTCTTGCATAAATTAAAAAGCATCTCAGTATTTCTTCATTAGATGGTAAATACGTTAATTATTGCTCCTTAGAAACTCTGAAAATAGTCATCTACCTACAGCATAGTCCAGATTATATAGATTATATAGTCCAGCACAATATAGATGCAGTAACTCATGATCTGGATGATGGATGGGGCAGTGTGCTTTCAGCAAGTCTGCAGATGATGCAAACCTGGGGAGAGCATCTGGTGGGCAAGTTGAACATGAAAATGGTGCCTTTGTGGGGGAAAAAAAAAAAAAAAAAAAAAAAAAAAAAGGCTTGTGTTAGGCAAAGGTCAAGGGGGTGTTCCTTCCCCTCCCCTCTGAACGTGCACACCTGGAGGACTGTGGCCAGTTCTGTCTCCCTGCCAGTACAAGAGAGGAATGGAGCTACTGGAGAGAGGCCAGTGAAAGGCCACAGTGATGATTCAGGGACTGGAGCACCTCTCATGAAGAAATGCTGAAAGACCTGGGGCTGTTTAGCCTAGAGAAGGCTTGGGGGGAATCTCCCCCAAATACCTGAAGGGAGGGTGCAAAGAAAATGGGGCCAGGCTCTGGTGCCCAGGACAAGAGGCAATGGGCACAAACTGAAACACAGCAAGTTCCAGCTGAAAGTAAGCAAAACATTTTACTGTGACCTAATACTGGAAGAGACAGGTTGTGAAACCTCAGTTGCTGGGGATCTTCAAAAGTCATATGGATGTGGTCCTGGGCAAGTGGCTCTAGGTGCCCCTGCATGGACAAGATGACCTCTAGGGGTCCCCCCCCAGTCTCAAATACCCTGTGATTCTGTGAACCCTGAAGCAACTCATTCAAAGCATGACGCTATGCAAATATCCCCACTACCCTGAAAAAAAAAAAAACAACCTGTTTTCTTCATTTGGATGATGAAAGTGATAACATTAGAGCACGTCTAGCAGATCAAAATATTGTGGACAAAATTCTGCTTCTGATTATAGCAGAGCACAATGAAAGGAAACTTAACCAGCATGGGTATGCACAAATGTAACTACGAGGAAAACTAAGTCCTACGTTCTGCATTGGGCCAGCACTGTCCTCAGGTATTTCAGTGACTGCTTGAGGGCTGCAGTTCTGGGAATTCCACAAATCTCTCCCATCAGCTAATCTACCATAACTGCAATGTGCAATTACTGCTGGGAGCTCCCAGATCCTAACTGTGCTTTGCTCTGGTTTGTCAGCATCCAAGAGAGTGCTACACGCTCTTGGGGGTGTGAGGTGACGCTGAGTAAGAGATTAGAGATAGCACACAGCTTGAGGAAACTATGAGGTAGAAAATGAGTGAGAAACACAGGTCATTTTGAGGAACAGGGGCTTCCTGCTGTAAGGTTTTATCCCAGTTTGTTTTAATTGCATCTGAAACGAGGGCAGTGGGCACCACTGGTTTTGCCCACGAATGGGCCCTCGGGAAGTGTGACATAAGGGAATCAGTACATTTGCTTTTATGGCAGAAATACAAGCCCAAAGTTCATTTGCCTATGTGCAAACATAAATGCAAAGTGTGCCTGACTGCTTTTGTTACAAAAGACCAGACTGAAGCAGCCTGAACTCCATGTTTCCCACTTAGGCTTTCTAAAAGACCTCTTCTGAGACTTCTGGAGTCCTTAACTGTCTCCACTGACTTGGTGTAGGCATTAGGTTGAATTTAATATATCTTAAAGAAGCCTTCTAAAGGACCTTTTCTAACAGCAGGAATTTACCTTCTAAGATAATTAAATGTTATCAGCAATGTGGATGCACTATACCTGAGGCTGCTGCCCTGCTGAAGGTTTCCATTCATTTCTTTGAAATAATTCCTGTGTCTTGACAGGCGCCACCATTCCAGATTCTGGAGGAACTTGGTCCTGGACTCCCCTATTTTGAAGCTTACATTCTTTTTAAAAATAAAAGATTAACAAGTTACCTTCTGTGCTTTCTACAAGATTACCGGTCACACAGTTGCAAACAGTAGGGTGCATACACCTACTGAGCTAATAAACACTCCTTACATCTTCTCATCATACTTCACCACACCTCACAGTTCACAGAATTTTGCCTTTCATTCTTAGAATTAAATGTTTTTGAAAACGTTATGATTTGTCACACTCATGTAAAGTGGATCTTACTAATTAGTTTTGCAAAGAAGTACACTGAATAAAAGGGAGACCTCTATAAACCAGAAACATATCTCAGCTTTTCTAGCTGAATACTACAAGTGATCTGGTCTCAAAGCTGGCTTTTCCTAATCAAGAAGGACAGTGGTGCAATGTCTAGGGAAATGCTTCTGCTGTTTCAGTTCTCTCCTTTTGTTTTTTATTTCTAAAGTTGTCTGAAAGTCTTGTATCCAAATGTGCAGCAAAGACTGTTGGAGAAAGTTATCACCATCAAGTATATCACAACTAACAAATGTTAGTGTAGAACCAATGTTAAAATCGTTAAATATTATCTTTACCTCGTATCAGCTTGGCTCCAGGCTTGGATGCTGAAGGCTTTCTTCTCTGTATCACAGTGAGACTGAGTTCTTCCTGTGTTAGCTATCAACAAAAAGTATCAGATAGAACTGTTTATACTACAATACACCTTTCTCTTGGCAAGAAGCAGTACAAGGCACTCACCTCAGGGGGCAAATATCTGAGAACAAGCTTCTGCAAGAAGGGCTTCCTCAAAATAGAATTCATAGATGGCCGATCTCTTGGAGATACTTTAAACATCTGGGAAATTAACATCCTCAGATCATAGGAATACTTGGGAGACACGGGCTGAAAATATCCTCTGCAAATCTTCAGCACCAGCTGGTGCAAGCTATTGCCTTCAAACTTAATCAATGAAAACAATAGAAAGAGCACAGTAAGTACTGATGGTTGGAAATGATGGACTAAACATCTGAATTTCAAAAGGGCACTTGCATACAGAAGCCCTGTGCTACACAATCTCTTCAGAAATAATTTCTCCCTATCCATAATTTGCTCTGGGAAAGTAACAGAACCACTCTCTGACAGTACTTGCTGGTTATGTTCTCCTATTTAAGCTCCATGACTCAGCAGGTCTGATAGCTTTAGTACTTGGAATGGCTTTTCGTAGTGTCGTGTGTCATACAGTGTCATACCATAACACATTTTTTCTAGAATTAAACATCACTGTTTTTACCAAAAGCTGTTCATCAGAGATCCGCACACATACTGCTTTCACAGCGTTCACCTTCAGAACCTCTGTTCCCACAACTTAGGCTCTGTGGTCTGCGTTCTCTCAGGAACCAGGGTACAACCTGATTTTTAACAGCTGATGCCACTCAGCTGACTCAGTCCTCTCTGTTCAGAAGATCTCCTAATACATCAGCATCAATCTGCTTTTTAGGGCCTCAGGCAGGCAAAACTAATTTTGAAAGCAACAACTTTCCAAAATTACCATTTTATTTACTGGGATAATTTGAAGGTGTTGTAACCAAAACTTGCCAAATGCACTTTAATTTCCTTTCTACATCAGCATCTAGTTCCTGCCTTCAAATTAAAAAAATGGGCAGCAATACGAAATGAGGTTGGATCAGGTGATCTTGGAGGTCCCTTCCAACCTAAAGGATTCCGTGATTCTATGAAATAGAATAGCTAATATTCATCAGAAGAAATAATGATGTTTTCTCACTTTGTGAAATCTGGAATTTTCCTCCCTTGTTCTCAGCTCAGCACAGCTGCCCTCCCTGCCAGTGCTGCTCTGCTGACTTTGACTACATTAAAGCCCAGGTAAACTTCTGCTGGGCCCAGGAATCCGACCCTTTTCCTGTTGTTGGGATTAGTTTCTGCTTTGTTTCCTTGTCCACATTCACATGCTGAGGATTACTTGAGGCTCAGATCACGCAGAGGACAGCACAGTTTCCTGAAGATGCTATCTCAGTTATCTTTTGACATGAATGTGCTTCCAAACAAGATACAACCTTTAGGAAAATATTTCTTGAGACTTGAAATGCTCTCTGGGGAAATGTAGGTTTCAAACTCTTTAGTAAGTACTTTCAAGTATTTTCAAGTAGAAATGAATAAAATTATGTGCCTAAAGCCTAACTTTGAAGTATAACTTTAATTCTTTCCATCTCCCTTTTGAGAAAGTATAGTACTTATTAAAGAGTAAATATAAGTTTGACATACATATATATACATAAAATTCTAGAAATACAATGTAATATATTGCATTTTGGTATGCTCAAAAAATTCAATACAAAATATTAAACGCTAGTAGTCATCCTTTAATATCAAGAAGTAAATTGAAAATAATTTTAGTAGCTGTCTATGAATATTGTTATAACTACATATATTCCAGGCAGTTCACTCTATTTTTAATAATACGCTATTGATCTGATTCTAAGATACTTACAGGATGCTTTAGTGCACACAGCTCATAGAGCACACAGCCAAGAGACCAAATATCTCTGTAAATAAAAGGAATTCAAGTTTCAGGAAAAGCCTGTCATATTTTCATAGATGTAATCAATATTTTTTTTCCGGCTCTGACATTTACTAGCATCATTCCATGGAGATTAATATTGGTGCAGCTTTTGATATTTCTTAGGATGCATTGAAATGAAAAAAACTTAAAATTATTTTTCAGCTCTGGCACCAATGTTTCTACAGCACCTAATTAGGTTCTATTATTACTGTTGGAAAAGCCACATGAAATAAATGATGGCTGATTAATATTCCTAGCGGGACTGAAGAGCAAAGCTACCTCTAGCTGATGCATGTGAAATTCCTGGTGCCCTGCAGAAATACTGATTTAAACTATGACATTATTTAAGTTCTTTTGCGCCTGCACACCCTCATGAACAAGTCCATAAAGAAAACAGAGAGACTCACGTTTTATTGTTATATGGTCGATTTTCACAGATCTCAGGTGACAGATAATAAGGGGTCCCTACGCAGGTATAGGCAAACTCCATGGTGCTAATGAAACACAATGAATAAAAAGGTTTACACATTGAAAAAAGTCTGCAAGCAGTTGAGTTAGAGCCCATGGGGGATATTATTTCTGATCTCAAGATAGCTGAATATCTTGATGGAACAACCCAAGAAACACTAAGGTACCTCCTATTTCAGTGTAAAAATTACCTACTATTTTAATACAGTGTTTGTATTTCAACAGAAAGCACAAGATTTTCTTTTCCCCACTTTTTACAAGCATTGTTACCAACATTTTCAAGGAATTATGACAATTAACACACAATTATGAAAGCAGTCATGCAAGCTAGAAACTGTGGAAGGAGGAACAACTGTCCAGAAACTAAAGCAGGAATAAATGAACTCTATTTCCATCTTTGCTGCTGACTTGTTATGTAGGTACAGCCAAATAACACTGGTTGGATTCATTCCACTTGCTTTTAGTTATCTACCCTGTGGATGTCATCAAGAATCACTGTGAAGTCGAGAAACAGAATCACAGAGTGTGATTCCTCTCACTCTATAGCAGGTGTCAAGCTTGACAGCTAAGTTGAAAGCTACCCTCTTTGTAGTGGATATGATATGAAGTCTGACTGGCAGAGCTGTCAAGGATACCTAACAAAGTAAAAGTATTGGGCACTATCTGGCACTTGGAAGTGGAGAATGGAGATGAAAATGCCTTTGTGTATCACAGAGGGACTGAGAAAACTAATTCACTGAAAAAAGTACATTCAAGCTCCAAATATTTTTGTCTCTATAGTCCCAGACACCTATTAAATACTCCTCAAAATCTCCATACTTGCACATTCACATTCTGAGGTTTCTTTCAGAAAGACTTCCCAGCTCTGATGCAACTCCAAACTTCCAAAGTTATTTAGGCCTAATTCCAAAGCAATCTGATGGGGCCTTGACATAAATTAGATATGCTGTACATTCACCTGAAGGATGCATTAAGGTATTTTATACAGGTACATAGTAAAGGAAGTCTGAAGAGAGTGCACAAATTGTCTAGGCTGGTTAAAGTCTTTATTGTGTAGACGGAAATGTGATTCAGCTTGGATTGATTTAAATTAGGGATAGGAAAAGTTGCAACGGGTGAATTGCAGCAGGTGGAGTACAAAGCAACTGAGAAGGACAGACAATAGAAGGCCAATCTGCAAAATGATCATCAGAGGAAATTAACTTTCCACAAACCGTGGAACTTCATTGCCCCGAGATCGTGCCAAGGTCAAAGATATCAAGAGGCTCAAAAAGAGATCAAATTAAAGCATTGTCCTTCTGTTAGCAAGCCCCCTGGCATGTTTTGACCATGTCAAAAATCACTCTCCTAGACAATGTCTGGCCACCATGTAGGTTAGGCCAACCTTGTCGCCAGAGTCAATAAAGATAAGACCACCCTCGTTGGCAGAAGTTTAGCCAGACGGATGCAAGCCATGAGATACCGTTTACTCTAAGGGCCAGGGAAGAATGGGTTCTGGCCTTTGTTTGTTTTTTTGTTACTATAGGCACAGTTTTGAAGAACATACTAAGAAAATAAATAGAATGACCTGAATAAACTCTTTTCTTACACTACTTCCAAACGTTTATTGCTGTTCACTGCTTTTTGTTTTCATGAAGCACCAGAAGTGATTATAAAGGAGTACAAAAAAGAGTTGTACCTCCAGAGTTTCTCTATGTCAGTTCCTTAAGGAACAGGGAAATATTGAGGGAAAGACCTTCTAACAAGAGTCCAGTTACAAGGATCTATGGTTTTGTTCAGCATGGCACATTTTAGGATACCAGAAAAAATATAGCGACAGACCCATGATATCCTAGACCAAGCACAGTCCACAAACAATTTGCACATTCAGAGTTGCACTCTGAACGTTCAGAAATAGTCACAGCTGGCGTAGATCACAGACTAATGAAAGAGGTGCTTACTTGGTCAACTGTCTTGCTATGCCAAAGTCCCCAAGCTTTGCTATCTTTCCATTATTGCTAAGAAAAATGTTCTGCAAACAAAGAAGAAACTGATATGTAAAAATGAAACATGACACAGCTTCTAAAGCAAATTTTGAGAAGATATAATCACCCCCTCACCAGTTCTAGTTTTACTACCTGTGCTTTTACATCTCTGTGTAAAATCTTCCTGTCATGAATATGCTTCAGGCCCAAGGAGATCTGCACAAACCAACTCAAAATCTACAGTGAAAGACAAAAGGAATAGATATCTGATAGATTTGATACAAAGATAAATTTGCACGGCTCTAATTTCCAATGGGACATCTTACTGAAATATGTACTCAAAGACAACAGCAACATCTAGAACATGTCAAGCACACACGAATAGTAAGAAACAATACTTCTTAATGAGTAAAATTAATGCCATAATTTTGCTTTCCTTGCTCAATGCTATCAGGAAATTAAATGGAAATAAATACCTATTCCCACTTTCTGTATCCCAGTCAAGTTTTCATTGACTATGACAAGACCATTACTTGAGCAAGGACTGAATAATCATGTCAAAAAAGAGAAGAATACTAGGCCTTTATTCAGAAATGAGTTCAAAAACAAGACATAAATGGGTGGTGTCTCCTTAATCCTCAGCAGTGGAAGTCATACCGTGCATTTATAATATTTGTAATCATACCAAATGTGATCCAGGAAGGAAGAAATAGAGGATGAAGATCTGAAATGTGGCTAAACAACAGAGGTATGAAGAAACTTGTGCTGGTAAGTAATCACAACAGTTTATCCTTGCTCCAGGACAGCTCTTAAGCATGTGTTTAACTTCAGATATATATGCTTTATTGAATAAGAGCTGCTGGACTTAATTCAGAAACAAAAGTCAGATGTGCTTACATGCTCCTATCTTAAGGACAATTGATGGTAATGGAAGACTTTAATTCAAGTAATAATCTTTTATCTAGTAATGCTTAACATTTCACAGATGATTTCCTGAATAGGGCTGATGTCATAAATGAGACTTTCTTAGGCATATACTTGAAAATATAAAGATTTTTAAACAATGTTACATTAAATTGGGCAATTTGCTCTCTGTTCTTGATTGTCAGATGCATCTTTAGTTTCTATAATCCCTTCTTCTGTCTGTATTTCCTTTGTCTTTCTTTGGATATGCATCGTTCTGTCTTGGCAAGGGTTTTGTGTGTGTTGGTTCCCTGTTTTGTCTTTTTGTGATCTGTGATTCTGTCCTCTTTATTTTCTCTCATGTTGTCTCTGCCTCTACTATAACTCCCAATCGGATCATAAAATTCACTATTGCTGAACCAGTAATTCACTTCCAACTGACTTCTACACTAAGGAGTTTCTCTTTTCCTACTAAAGCAAGAAGAAATGTCACAAAAAATCTTTTTTCCCTTTTTTTTTTCACTTCTATGCTTTTGAGTAGATTTCCACTAACACGTTAGGTACTGTCTGTCTAGTATCTAGGTAAAGTTTTCATTGCAACTGCAAAAGTGAAAGACTACGCATAATAAATATTCTTAGAGCTCCAAATACAAAGTCCTACATATAAGAGATTTCCTTCAGCAAGCTAAAGTTAGTTAAAAGATGAAGGAATAAGTTAAGGAGGAGTAGGAAATTCTGTTTCTGTGAATTGCAATACCTCTCATACATGCCTACTTACAAACTGAAATACATGTGAACATGCTCCCAAAGCAGTCAGAATTCTGGCCTTGTTTCTCTGTGCCAGTTTAACAATTTAAATGGCATCAGAGAACTCTGGACCCAAATAAAATGAATGAGAGATTTGCCGCTGACTAGTATAAAGCATGATATGCCATGATGCAAATAGCATAAAAGAATGAAAATTTCATATATAATACATCCCCTAACACCTCTAAAACACCTTGTAAAAATAAAGCCTTTCTGGCTGAGGAGGTATACTACTAATATAAAGAAAAAGTGCCTCCAGAATAGAAGGAACAATGGGAAGAATAATATAATTGGCATCAAAATACTGTTATTAATTTAAGATCTTAAGTCTAAAAGCAAACTCTAAATTCCCACTAAAACTATCAAAGTTTCTTTAAAATGTTCAGTTTTTATAACAGGTCAGAAAAGAAACAGAAACTAGCACTGCATAATTCAAACAACGTGTTTTACATAATACATCCATTCCTCTAAAGGTAACTTCTTTCACCTGGTCCTCATCAAAGAGTACTCCATGCTGCATATTTATCCGCTTCATTAAATCTCCACCATCACAGTATTCCATCACGATATACAGCTTGTTGTTTTCTGAAAGGAGAAAGTGTTTCTTTCCTTTATTCTCATTTATTACTCATTAATACAGCAATATATTGTGTTCATTTTTACGAGTTGGCACCTAACTCCACTGATAAGTGAGGTGCTGGGGATAGGCTTACGGTTGGGCAATATGAACAAACTAGGTTTTGCTGCCTTTCAAAAAAAAAAAAGGTTGTTTGTTTTTGTTTTTAAAAAAGTTAAAAGTAAACCTTGCAAAGAAGCAAAGAAGGTTACTATATTGGCATGCTTCATCTTGGCCAGAAGAATGACTTCTTTCTGAGAGGCTTCTTTTTCTTTCACAGGCATCTACAAAGAATTAAAGAACTATATGCTAGCAATGATGCATTTAAGTCTCTTCAATAATAGTTACACTGCTGTCAAATCATTCCCACAAGTACGTAAAGATTGTGCCAAGGTGACGCCGAAATACTAGAACATACGATGTACATACATTTGAAGCATATGTTTGTAAATATACTGGAACGTTATCAAAGTAAAAGCAAATGATGACATTTTACAAACAGGTAAATGTATACCTTTAAACCTTCTACACGAATGTTATTACTAAGTTAGTTGCTGAATAGAGGTAAACTCAAAAGTTAAAATTTCCTTACATATTAGAATAAAAAAGGTCTAGGTGAGTCTGTCTTCTTAATAAGGGTGATCACTCATCTATCATTCATGTCTGAAAACATGCATGTTGCAAAGAAAGAAAGAAAGAAAGAAAGAGGGAAGGGAAGGGAAGGGAAGGGAAGGGAAGGGAAGGGAAGGGAAGGGA
>NC_048893.1:177446012-177502925 GCF_011077185.1 Oxyura jamaicensis
GAGGAAGGAAGGAAGGAAGGAAGGAAGGAAGGAAGGAAGGAAGGAAGGAAGGAAGGAAGGAAGGAAGGAAGGAAGTTTAGAGAAAATCATGGCTCATTATTTCAGTAGCAACAGTTTTGTTGTAGTTGAATCATCTACTATAAAGCTTAAATCAGGTAGTGCCATGTATGGTAGGTAAAGCTTTGAAAACAAAAAAAAAAACAAAACAAAAAAAGCTGTTAATATAAAAACACGTATTTAGTTATGTTTTTAAAATCACTGAACAGGCAGTCAAAGAGTACGGTCTTTGGAAATTTTATGTCATCAAGATGTAACTACAAACATGAAACCCAAGGTCAAACATTAGCTAAATGCAGTCATCATAATTTGGTAAATAATTTTTGTTAACATCCAGGTTTTGTTGTTTTACCTTAGCTAAATCAATCTCTTTGATGACACATTGCTCATTATCCACTTTTCCTTTTGCTAAGAATATTTTGCCATAAGATCCTTCTCCAATTTTCTTAAGGATTTCATATTTATCCATGACGTCTTTTGTCTTAAAGCAGTGGCTAAAACAAAAGAGTCCCCGTATTAGTATTGCATGTAGTCAGTGCTGTAACATCTGAGTTTGTCTACCGGAATAGAAACTGCCTTTCATGACTGTATTTTTTCCTCACATTTTTATCACATTTTGTCATATTTTTATTAATAATGCAGATTTATCCTCAAAATGTCATCTCCTGGAACACTGCAAATTATTGTGGATCTGAACTTTCCTTAAGCAGCAAGTTTAGGAGTGTCTTGTAAAGGAAAGCATGAAACATAGCAAATCCAAAAATTACAAAATGAGAAGGCAGCAAAAGTATTATGGTATGGTATTCTTGGAGGTCTTTTCCAACCTTAGTGATTCTGTGATTCTGGAAAGTTTGACGTTATTTACTGAAGTTAACGATACTGTACATTTGTTCTTTTAATAGAAAGGATAAAATTACAGTGCGTTTCTTGTTGAACTTTCTCTGGTAGAAATGACCAAGTATTCTGGGTCATTACCACTGGGTATTTGCAACCTATCCGCAAGCAAGCTTAGAGGCCTAATACACACGCACAGTCTAAAACTGTTCTTATTAGTTGGACTAAGTTTTAGCCATGAAGATTTGATAGGACACTGCACGTTTCCTGTCAGGAAGGAAAGCCAGGCTCGGTAGCCGACCACCTCGGCCTGCGTGGAGCCATCTCCGCGGGCCGGGGCCCTTCCCGCCCTGCTGTGGTACCGTCGCCATGGCGACGGCGCGCACCGGGCGGGCGGCCCTGGCCGGGGCCTCCCTCAGGCGAGGTCCGGGCGGGGGGACTCGGTACCTACGTGCGGCCGCCGCCTCCGGAGCACCCACGGCCAGCCGGAGGAGGAGGAGGAGGAGGAGGAGGAGGAAGAGGAGGAAGATGAGCAGCCTTCCCCGTCTGCCCTGCCCTCGGCGGGGTGTGGCGTCTGTGGCACTGCCCTCGCACCCCTCCGGGAAGAGGAGGCTGGATTGCTTCAGGCAGCCGGCGCCTTCTGCCCGCTGCGAGGGGCTTTGGGTGTGGGCAACAGGGAAGTGGGAAACAGCCCCGTTCCACGCCGTGATATTTTCTAAAGCTTTTCATATTTATTTTTCTCCAGTATTTGTTTGCGTTAACACAGTCCAGAAGCACCTCACAGGGAGAACTGTACTGGGGTCACGTCTACACTTCCCTGTCAGGCTTCTCACCGCTAATGACTATTTAGTACCCAACAGCCAGCCCAAATAGCACCATTAAACTTAAATTGCACAAATGCTTCCTGCAGAAATGTATCTCCTTATCAAAATGGGGAAAATTGTCCTTTTTAATGAACAAAGTAGGTTTCTTCCACACATGCAAATGGCGTATATAAAAATCTTGTCACGGAAGGCAAAAGTTCACCCTCAGGTATTTTCAGAGGATTAATAGCTGCAGGAACTACGCCTCAAATAATTAGCATAGTTAAATGTTTTCCATAAAACGCCCTTCAGACAAAATCAGTTATTCCTACTATGCAGTATTTCAAGACATAAGAAGAAAAACTTGATGCACAACTGTCACATCACTTCTTTGAAATAAGACAAGGAGGGCAATTTAAACAATGCTGTTAGCACTAATGTTTTTGGCTGAACATTTCTACAAAGCTATTACCAACTCTAAATATATTTAATATCTACTTTTTTGTTATTTGCAAGTGTTCTGGCTGGAAAGGTTATTTATTATGCATCTCTCCCCTTAGTTTGCCATATAGAAAGCTTGCATACAGTTTTTGACTAAGAACATTTTATTAATAACTGCAACTATTATCAACAGATACAATTTGGATTATACATATTGGTAAGCCTAACTTTCATTACTGTAGAAAAAATTCCAAATGTAGGTTTTCAGTCACTGTGTTTCAATACCATTTCCAGTTCCGACACCCAATCTGGGTCGTCTTCCTCAAAGTCCCTAAAAATAGATTTCAAAATGTTATTTTGCAAAATAATCCAACTTCATAAATATATGTATATATATAAGTTACAGTATAACTAGGAGAAATACTGTTGAAAATCTCAGGGCAAGAGACTTATGTTGAACTGCAGGAATAGGTACTTAAGCAGTTCATATCCTAGTGCCACCAAAATAAACAATGACATAGCCTAAGAATTTGAGATCCTAATACCCACCCCCCAAAGATAAACACACACATGTAAAATACAGCATTTCTGTTCAGAACATGTTCACATAGTCTGTTTTTTCAAAAACAGGAAAAATTGGTCATGAACAGAAAAAGAACATAGAAGTTGAAAAGTTTGTAAAAATATGTCTTCAATAAGTAGGTTTGAAAGTGATTTCATTGCACTATGCATGAAAGAGTAGAAAGATTAATAGACAAATACAGCAAACATACCACTAGTGAGTGGTTTTGCTGTTGCTTATCTGATTTCAACGTCAGAGTAGAAAGATGTTTCATGCAAGAAGGGTTTGCACATTACTGTGGATATAACTTCATCTCATACTTTCATTTTTGCAGTCACCAGCAAAAATAATCTGCTAATAACAAGCAACCTGTTTAATCTCAACATCATCAATACCTACAAATGTAGCAAAGAAAGTATTTAAGATATTAAAATATAGTAACATTTTATATCATTATGTAAGAGAGAGATGAATTGAAAAAAATACTGCTGTTATCTAAGGGGATTTTCTTTTTGAAAAGTCACTTTAAGGAACTAAAGAAAGCAAAAATACAAGGATGTTATTTGGACATACGTGTCATCTTCATCAGATCTAGCCTCAAGTCTTTCAGAATCTATTATGATAGCTTCATGTTCCCCATCTACTTCATCAGATGCTTCAGTTTCATCAGAAAGTGGACCTCTTAATGTATTTCCAGAAGCTTTGAAATGATAAAAATGAGCGTCACCAAAATCCTTAATTTTAGAAAAATAAAATTAGACTTATAAATACATATCTTTCAAATTTGTCTCCAGTTCTTTGCAAATTCCAGTACAACCTAACTGGGGAGATAACTAGTAACATAACTGGAGACCAAGTATTCATGACTGCATCTATGCCTATCTACAGACTACAGTTACTTTTTGCCATGCCATTTTACCATCCTGTCTTCAAAATCGGGCAGAACTGACTCACTGATGGTGGATTACCTAATGGGGTTATAGCCCCATTACTGCACCTCCCTAACACATACACTATGCAGGATGGAGACTGTATGACTCTGCTGTCTCTGCTATAAGTCACAAACTCATTCAGTCTTCAAGCTTAAGTAAAAGTCCTTCATAAAGAGTTGTACAAAGACTGGAGATGTACAATCACTCTTGGAATTCTTGGTTTGGATTTTCCTTTTTTTTTTTCAAGTCCAGTTTTCATTCCATAAACAAACAAACAAAAGACAGTCTATTGTGACACGAACACACCATCTCCATACATAGGACCTAAGTATCTTTAAAAAAAAAGTCTTTATTGATAAATGTATTTGCAAAAATGTTTGGGGGTTTACCTGTTTTATAAATTGTGTATGTTTTAAATGCTAAGCTGACTTCTGTGTTACTGAGAAAGTTCATCAGGGTCTGAGGTGTTTCCTTGTTCCACTGCTTACGTGGCTTATTTTCACTGTAGTTTATAACAGAGCCATCTAGGTATAAAATCGTTAATAAATACTTCACAGATGAAAATGCATTAGCGGCACAAATTGCAAAGAACACAATTAAGAAAAAAAAAAAAAAAGGGAGAAAAGTTGCAGTCTGTAGCACCACTGGCCTCTCCTAACATACTTCAGTTGACAACATCAAGAGGAAAGAAAATTACAGAATGTAACATTGCAACTTTCTGTTAGGAAGGAGCCAGCAGAAACCAAGACATCATGTGAGGAGCCAGAGTCTCTGCAAGCTTATTTGGTTTCTCTATAAACCTCAAAAAGAGGAGTATGTGGCCATTCTGGTGGCCTTTTAATAGCAGAACACTTAAGTACATACATTTTTCTATCTTCTTTCACTGCCCTGGATATTATCATCATGTAACATTTGCATCTCAAATTTCATCTGATGACTCAAATCTGTATTACTTATTTCAATAGCATGTATGTATACACATTTACTTAGAATACATCTCCAAAATCAAATGAAATAATTGTAACAATCTAATATGGTAGGGGTCAGTTTAAAACTGAGACATTTGTCAGAGGAAATCTCATATTAAACGTTCTTGTTAAAAACTGTTAATATAGAAGAAGGAAGAATCTCTGCCTCACATCTGAGGTACATCATCAGAAGTTCTTGTCACTGGCATTATCTGTATATTAAATGACTACAGAAGTAGAGGTAGAGATGTTATATGCTCTCAACAGAATGCCGTACTTGAAAGACTGGAGGCTGTATTCTGTATCAAATTAATTTTGCACAATAACCTCAGCATTACCCCCACAAATGGCATGTTAAGAGGAGGGTTGGTAGCCTAATTTTTTAGCAATTATTAGTTTTAGGGTTGCTAATGTTATCTGTGGCTTTTATTACTCTTTGCAACCCTCCTGTCACCCAAGACCACTAAGAAATTGTTAGTCTCAAATGTATCTTTTCATCACAGCGGATTTCTGGAGTGTTGGTTAATAGAATATTTTAAAATTATTTTTACATCATTTTAAATATTACCTGTAAAGCTTTGGCTTTTAAGATCTGTGAAGAAGCACTGATATTACTTAAATAAAAATGCATAAAAACACATTTAATCAAATCTTACTTTTAACCTCTTCAGATGTAAAACTGGCAGAAAGCAAGGAAGCATTTTCCAGGACATCCACTACAGCATTGCATGACCTCTTTTCCCATTTTCTCCTTGGGGGATGTGACAAATCAGTAACTCCTGGGAGGACTTCAGAAGTTTCTGCTGTAATTACAACAACAACAAGATGATAACCAGCATCTAACCTGTTTTTCCATTGTCTGTTCAAACTAGGAGTACAGCACTTCGTATGTGATTCTATGAGTATAAATCAGAACCCCTTTTATTAAGTTCGGGAAAACAGTGCGGAATAACCCCATGCATTTACTCTATACCAAATTTTTTCAAACAATATTTTTTTCAATAGTTAGGCCCAGATTAATATGATTTTTAAATCTCAGATGAGCAGTAGGAGTCAATATATTAATTGCAGAAGTAGCAGGCAGTGGCATGGTTTTATATAGATGCAGGCTTGTATGCTTTACCTGTTTAAATGGCTGGATCCAATGACATTTAAATGTCACTGCATAGAACGACGTTCATAAGCCTTAAAACTGTAAGACTTACCCTCTGCATCAGTTTTCCTTTGCTCCTTTGTGCATCTATTCAAATCCTTACGAATATTTTCACTTTTCGAGTTGCTGTGATTGCTACTTTCATCTTTACTTTGCTTTAAAAGAATAAGAACCACGTTAATCCTTATCTTTGTTGTCCAGAAAAAAAAAAGCAGTAATATTAGCATGGCATTAATTATTTTAGTTTTGCTACAGGAGAGATGGCCTAAGGATCTGAAAACTACACTGCTGACGCCATGAAGGCAATGGCAAGTGCTACTGCACTACATCTGTTATTACACTACATTTCATGCTGTGTCCCTCTCTGGACACACAATCTCAGTTTTTGAAGCTAAGCACAAATGTAGTCATGCTTTTTTTTTAAACATTTGAAAATAGCAGCCTAATTGAGATAAATGAGTCATATTCCAAGAGAAAACAAGATGCAACCAAATACTAAGCTTCTCAGATTGACAAGTCCATTAAAATAAAAAAAATAGCCCTCCTGGCAACATATGCTGAAAAATATACTCAGTTTGGCTGGGACAGGCTGTGCTACAATCTATCCAGAAGTGATTTCTTGGTCACCTGTGACTTACTTCCCTTCACCTGGAATCTCACATAAACACTAAAATCTAGTGAGAATTATGTCCAGACTGGACTGTTTCTACAGCAGCCTGATCAAAATGTGTCCCTGAAGCAAAGAAAACGCATTATTTTTGCAGTATCCCAACATCTAGAGAAACAAGAGAGGTGTGTTGTTGTTTTTTTTTTTTTTGATGGGGGTATAATGAAATCCACTTTGGAGCTCAGCTAAATGTGGAAAACATCAAAACGTTACGAAGGTGTGAAATTGAAACTGCAATTCAACTTTGCAATTTGAGTGCAGATGACAGCTGACATACTAGACTGGTCTATGGTTTGGTTTAGCCTACGAAGTTTTCAAATTGCTTTTTTTTTTTTTTCCTGTAATACAGAACATTTTAAATTGCTAAAATGTAAAGTTTATATTTATATCAGAATACTCACCTTATTTTCTTTCTTATTTGAGCTTCCACCAGCCGCAACACTACCTGACACATTGAGGGACAGATACAAGAGTTAATACATTTAAACATCTGTGGTGAGGTGATGTTTGAGAGGTATGACATCATTACCACTGAACCAGGTGATGAAAATTATGTGAAAGCTTCTTCACACTCACGTCAATGTATCTCATTCTCAACAGGGAGTCCCTCTACTACTCACTTCCTCTGAACCTTTCTGCAGTAAAACAGTACTGCAAATATGAACAGTTTTGGGTGTAATTAAATTTATGCAGAAGAAAAAATCCCAAAGCCTCTACAAAAATTAAATAATAAGAAAAATAATTTGCTTCACCGTATTCTGGGAAAGAAAGCCCTGTCACATTTAAAATACATGCAACAACTAAACGATTTTATTGTTTAAAATTGGAAAGTTTAATTCTAACAGAACTCTAAAATTTAAAATTGTATGGATTCTGCTCTGCACTGTATTTCTGCTGGAGGGAAGCTAATGATGTACAGCACTCAGCTATGCCTAATTAAAGGCCTTCTAATATGAAGCCTCATGTTGGAACGTAACATACACCCTTCGAGCATTTTCCATACAAGTTCAAGAATGTTACATTTTGCAATAATTAAAAATTGATTGCAGCATATAATATTAATGTGTTATAACTGTAATTAAGATCTTACAACTACTAGGCATTCTATCATTCCTGCATCAAGAAAGTGGTTGCTGACTTACCTTGTGGTCTCAGTGCCGAGCCTTCATGTTTCCTGGTTTCCTTTAATGTCTGCTTGAATTCATCTGCCACCTGGAATGTGCATGTAAAGACACTAGTACAGTACCATGTTAATCTTTCTCAAGTTACTGTATATGTTACTTGCTAAAAATGGGCTTACTATACAAAAGAATTGTGACAGCTAACAATGGCTAACGGGTCAATACTCAACTTTTCTTTTTATAACAAACCCTTGCTACAACTTGTTACAGCTTTTAGCATAGGACCTACACAACAGGGCATTTGTTATATATACACCACCAAATTACAAAAGAAACCAATTTAGTATCTAAAATGTAGATGCAATTGTTCAAATCCAGAGACAAAGATCATACTGTACCTCAGGAGGCAAACAGTTTTTGATAAATTTGGTCAAGCAACTTCGTGCAAGAATTGTACTGGCTGATGGACGATCCTTGGGATTTCTCTTAAACATCTGTTTTATTAGATATTGAAGTTCATAGGAGTAGTGGCACGGTAGTGGATTGTAGGATCCTCTGCAGATCTTTAGGATGAGGTGTTTCCAGCTTTTTGCTTGAAACTGCGTTAAAAATAAATGAACTTTAGAGCACAGAGTTTAAGAATAAGGTGAGAAGAAACTGATGTAATTTAAGAGCACCTTTAATATTTATTATGCAAAAATGTGTGGTATGCATCTACGCAGGCTCTCTAAAACCACACTGATTAGATCACAATTTGAGAATTTCAAGCCCGTAATTCAGAGGTGTGGAATAATGACCCTGCGTGAACACATCAGTAACTCCTTCACATTTTTGAATGAAAAAATCTGGTTTTAGTTAAAACTTTATATGCAAACTGCAATCACAGTACTTCTTGCAAGTAATAAGCTGTGTAACTGGTAAGAAGGTCAGGTTTACTACTATGAAGTAGGATTGGTCAAATTTTACTTTTGTAGTAAGAAAAAAAAAAGAAGAGATGAAAATTGGATCATCTACTGTCCTCTACTTTGTATGCTTGAAATCAGAAAAGAAACTGCAAGAGTGAAACTGTAAATCAGTAAAGATGCAGATTTTGATTTAAAAAAATCAACAATACCTTGTAAAGGCACAAACATTCTCTTGCAAATCTGTACGAGATAGTTTAGGCTATTACTTTTCCCAGCTGTTATCAGTCTTCAGTCAGGAATTATGGCTAGCAAGCACAAGTCACTGGACAACTGCACTATCAGCGAGGACAGCTAAAACCACAGATGGCAACTAGCTGAGCTAGAATGGCTGAGAACTTCTATCTCTGTGCAGGAAGAGCGTTCTTATGGTAGACCCCACTGCTCTGCAGCCAAGCATCCATGGTGTGCTGCAGCATTTTACATCACCTCTGACAGGCAAGAACAGACCATCGCATAAAAACAGGTGCACAGCATTTCACTGGCTAAGACACAGGATTTCAAAGTATAGTAGCAACTTGATGAAATGAAACTGCTGCTTACAAAAAAGTTAAGACAAAATGACCCTAAATTAGGATGACTCCTTTTTCTTGCCCAAACAACATATCCTGATAAGGTCTCTCATGTTAGCCATGTGTCTGTATATGGGAGCCAGAGAAAATTACCACATAGGAAGCATGGCATCAATGATGTAAACACAGTGTTGTGGCAGTGACGGACCTACAGAACCATATATCCAGCTTCCCTCTGTCCCACTGCAACAGTGACTTGTTTGATTTGACTGAATAAGCAACAGGTATATCAATCAATCACTGCTGTGAAGCAGAAAACTGCTTATTACTAATTTTATTTTGATATAGTTGCATACAATATATGCTTGTTAAAAAAGATTTTGAGTGTCCTTGCCTCCACCTTCTGGGGCCACCTTGATCCCATAAAACGCAATGCTTCTTCCAACATCTACAGATTATCTTGAACCAGCCTGGTACCCGTTGGACTTAGTAAGCCCCAGATCACCTCGCTGATATTGTAGAAAACCAAGCAAGCAAGCAAGCTAGCAAAAAAAATGTTTTCTAAAAATTTAGAATGATAGTTTCACCAAAGGGCCCGATAGGTCCATGAGCTGCTGAAACACAGAAGGCACGTAACAGAGGAGGGTCGGGAAGGGCAGAGCAGTACAAATATATCAGTCAAATATGTAATTGACTGTGAACCCATCAAAGTACAATTAACTGCTATTTAAATTTTAAGGAATTCCAACAGTGCTGTAATAGCAATACAGCCATACTTACGGGATGTGTAAGAGTGCACAGCTCATACAGAATGCATCCCAGAGACCATATATCGCTGTAGGCATAGAGAAAGATGAAAGAAAATTGGAGCCAAAAATTAAAATTTAATAACAAATAAAATAGCCCAGCAAAAGTGGAATTCACTATGTGTACATAATGGAATTAAGTAAACTAAAATAAATGTAAGTAATCATAAAAGTCAATACAATAATGTGCTTAGCCTCTCCAGTGAAAGAATCTTGCTTATTTTAACCCACCCTAAAGTAAATAAGGATGACTGCCATACAATTGTAGTTGGCTTTTTATTCTCAGAACGTCTCCTAAGCAATTTGCTTTGGTGATATTTATCTCTTTTTGTACTGCAGAGCCTTTGTGCTACATGGCCCTAAACAACAGATGGCAGCCACGGGATCCTAATTCCGAGAGCTGGAACTCCAGCCCCTGCCAGTAAGCATTCTCCTACCGGGAAACAATCGCGTTCTTCCACAGGAAGCAAGTACTGCCACCTGCGAATGAAGGAACTTGATGCTATTCCTGTGAGAGAATCAGATCAATCTTAAGCACTAGGAGGCTCTCTTCTCTCCTGTGAAAATGAGTCATTTTGGAAATGACTCATGTATGTTTGTGTGTTTGTATGCGTGTATTTACTCTCACAAAAGCACAGGGAGGGCTGGACACCTGGTTTTGAACTTCTAAGCCTTAACGTACTGTACTTTCAGTTACCTAAGTAGAGAGGAACTTAGGCCTTTCCACCCCCCAAAAACTGAAATTACCCCTTGCTCAATTCAATAATTTCCCCCAACCAAATACAGATCAGCTACATAGCCAGATTTAAATAACAATAAAAAGACATGTATCAGTCGGGCATTATCTGTGACCACTGAAAACATGAATACCTTTTGTTGTTGTATGGCATGCTCTCCCATATTTCTGGAGGTACATAATAAGGGGTTCCCACATACGTGCAAGCATATGCCCCTGGACTATTGAAATGACAAAGAAAAGTCACATAAAATGCAATGCTCCATTTTATACTACTTATATATAAGGAAAAACAAACAAACAAACAAAAAAACTTTAAAGCACTGAGATCAGTGGAGATATCCACATACTGTGCAAGAAGACGCGCAGATCCGAAATCTCCCAGTTTCACTTTTCCATTTTGAGTGAGAAAGACGTTCTGCATTTCAACAGAAGAGGAGTTTTAGATACTTAGGTATCTCTTTTTCTAGGAAATGTTTCTGCAGTTTGTATACACAGAAAAGAAGCAGATAATAATTTCTGGTATTTTATATTTCCTTTTACTTGCTTCACCTAGTACTTCTAGAAAAAAAAAAGCTAAGAACTACGTTTTGTTAAAGGCACATGGAACAGTTATATAGGCCCAAAGACTCAGCATCAGTTGCCAAGAAAGAATCAGACCTTAGAAATGCCTTAATCTCACTGCTGTACTCAAAACCCTAAGGTCACAGTTTCTTCTGAATTTCTATCTTCCTGCTAGGAAATAGTAAGAAAAAAAAATAAAGGCAAGATATTTACAAACTGCGTGCTTCATACATATTTTTCATGCTTCTGTTATTGTTTTAAATTACCTGCAGCCTGCCACAAGCAATTGGTGCTGTCAGCAGTGTGGATATGAAGGGTATAGATACACTTAGATAATGTTTAAGGCCACAACATTACATCATTCCATAAACCCAGCAATTTCATCTACTTAATATTCTTTAGTTCAAATGAAGAATATAGCATGTAGCAGTAGCAGGAATTTATGGAAGAGCGATTTGAACATTTGCATGCAGAAGTGCTTGTAAATGGCAAAAAAAAAAAAAAAAAAAAAAAAAAAACCTTGCACTCTTCACCTTGGATTTGATATCCCTGTGCAACACACGTTTATCGTGAATGTGTTTCACACCCAGGCACATCTGCACAAACCAGTGAAGGATCTGAAAAGAGTAATGGAGAGTTGTAATGGCTCAATAATGTATGTAATGAGTACTTCACTAATAAGATTAAAAAAAAAAAAAAAGAAGCACATTCACATTCAGAATACCCAGGAGTTAGAAGTAACTCTAGCACAACGTCCTCCAGTTACCATGAAAGACTGAATTCTTTAAGGAAAAGCATTCATTTAACATGGCAAAAGGAATGATTACTGCATCTAAAAAAATCTAATATGTAAAAATAATAAAGCTAAGGAGTTGGTACAGGGCACTAGCTGATGGTCATTATCACAGAATGGTTTGGGTTGGAAGGGACCTTAAAGACCACCCAGTTCCAACCCCCTGCCATAGGCAGGGACACTTCACACCAGACCAGGTTGCCCAAAGCCCCATCCAGCCTGGCCTTGAGCACCTCCAGGGATGGGGCATCCACAGCTTCTCTGGGCAGCCTGTGCCAGGGCCTCACCATCCTCTGAGTGAAGAATTTCTTCCTTTTATCTCATCTAAACCTACCCTCTTTAGTTTGAAACCATTCCCCCTTCTTCTATCACGCCACTCCCTGACAAATAGTCCCTCCCCAGCTTTCCTGTAGGCCCCCTTCAGGCACTGGAAGGCTGCTATAAGGAGCCTTCTCTTCTCCAGGCTGAACCCCAACCCTCTCACCCCAACCCTCTCAGCCCGTCTTCAAAGGAGAGGCTCTCCTTCCCTTTGATCAACCTTGTGGCCCTCCTCTGAACTTGTTCTAATATGTGTAACTATAATCATGCCAATTACAATTTCATAGCAAATAAGCAGATTAAAAGGCTTGCACTGAGATACGGTATTGCTTCTAAAATGAAATGTATTGTATTTAAATGTACAAAATAAAGTTCCTAGAGATACTTGGACAATTTAAGTATTACATTAGGTGAGGATTCTGCTCTTTTCATTTGAACTGAGACGATGCTTCTAAACGACAGGAAGTCGTTTTCAATCACTACGGGGTAACTTTGAACCTTCTCTGAAGTAACTTTATAGCTTCTCTGATAAAAGGAATTATTGCATGCTGAATGCTTCAAATGTTTAACTGCTACATATTTTATTTAGTCTCCTGGTTAGGTTCATTTATCTCATCAGAGGGCCTTATTTGCTTCCAATTTGCAGTACCTCTTAATGGGCTCTAAATTCTGACCGAACTGTGTGTTAAATTTTTACTTGATTGCATAAATGTATGCATTCAAACCTGTCTGTACTTTTAACAGTCTGTGCATTTCTCAGATACAGACAGCAATTTTTTTTCTTACTACTTTTACAGTCCAGTACTTATCTTTTTTCTGCTGGAAATTATCAAAGTAGTAATGTTTCTCTTCTATCTATAAGTATCTCATTTCAATTAGGGTGTTTGTATATCTATGGCTTGTTTGATATGATGTAGTATGCTTCAGTTTACATGAAGAAGGATTCCTAGGTCCTTGTTTCAAAACTACGTCTTTTCTTACCATGTCTTCAGGGAACAACTTTCCTCTTTGGTGCTTAATCTTTTGCATCAGATCTCCATCATCACAATATTCCATCACTATATACAGATGTCCATCAGCTAAATTTTAGGTAATTTAAGAGTAATTAGTAATTTAATGAGCAGGATAATTATATCATTGTTACTATAAAGCTCCAACTACATGCCATATATTATGTATTATAATAAATATGTATTATAACCATGTGCTTTGTTTACAACATTTATGGTAAACAAAAAAAAGTAACATTGATCCCCGAGGAGTACACAACTTTAAACAAATACAGATCTTTTAAATTTTTATATTTACCTTCAAATGATTCCTTGTAGGCAACAATATTTGGGTGCTTCATTTTAGCCAAAAGAATAGCTTCCTTCCTAGAGTTCTCTACATCAGCTGAAGACTGAAAATGTAAGTACATTCATATAAAGGTTACTCTTGTAGATTTTCATATATACACATGATGGACCTCATTTCTTTTAATTGTTCTTCAATTTACTTTTTTTCAGTTATTTTAAAAAGTCCTTTAGAAACTTGAAAACTCCATCATTTTTAATATAAGGGCTATTATTAACTAAAGACTTCTTTCTGGGTGTCTTCCTAGTTCAGTTAATAATTTACTATTTTAACAGCGTAGAACTATGTAGCAACAGAACAGCACACACTGACTTTGCAACAGCTGACAGCCGTACTGTGTGAACTCAGTATAAAACCAAGTGCTCAGGTATTAATTTAGTTTCAGCCTCAGTAAAGCCAGTGCCTCCCATTTTGTGATTTTTATTTTTTTTTGGTTACCTAAATGCAGAGAGGGTAACCTGAGTAACTGCTTTTCAACAGTAACATAAGGCTGATTTCTTCGTTAGGTATTACAGATGAAATATAGATGCTAGTGAAGTTGATGGGATTCCAGTCAAACACATCACGGGAACAAGCATTTAATCCTATCACCACAAACTTTCTGAAGCAGAACAGATTTTGCTGTTATTATGCATATCAAGTCAGATGCCTAATAAACAGAACTCTCAGCAAAGGTGTTCACAGTTTAAAGTTGTATTGAGAATTATGTTTGTTTTTAAAGCAGATGGGGAGGCGATGAGTGTGTAACACTTACCATAGGAAGTCTTATTTCCTTCATTGCATACTTCTGGTCAGTAATTTTGTGATGAACTAGGAGAGCTCTCCCAAAGGATCCCTCTCCTAATACCTTCAGTACTTTGTATCCTTCCATTTTTTATAAACTTAGGTCCAACGCTTCTTTTCAAACATTCCCTTTCACAGGATTATCTTCCAACTTTGTCACAAACTTGATTCATTTTTTTCATATTTGTTGCTAATACAATCTGCACGAGAAAAAGAATAAGGAGAGATGATAAATGTGGTATATTGGTACCTACAACTGTTCAGCATTATCCTAACACAGTTCTCATCACCGTTACCACGACCGATAAACACTTCAGGAAATTCAATTCAAAGCAAATCTTTTTGTTGCCTATGCTTCCACAGATAATGCCACACAACACATAGAGGCACAATAATGTACACGATGAACTTCAAGCTTTCAGAGACAATTCTTACCCAAACCAGCAGGAAACTGGATTGTGTACTGCTGGAAAAGGCTGATGGTGCACACAGGGAAGGACCCTTACAACTAGCAGATGCACAGAGCGTGTGGTTTCTTTAAAATGTAGGTATTTTTAGCTTTCTATCGATGTTTCAAATATTGCTTTGCATACATAGCAGGACTCACAGCTTAAACGCCTTGATGAATTGTTTTCAAGAGGAGCATCTCAGGGCACACTCGGGGTTCCCGGCGGTTTCAGTACCTGCAGTCACGGCTTCCTTGCTCGGGTGAGGGGGAGCCGGAGCCCCCAGGGGACCCGGGAGAGCCCCGAGGGGACCAGGCAGGACAGAGGCCGGTCCCCGCGCCTGCAGGGCTGGGGCCAGGGCCGGGCGGGCCGTGAGGGGGACGAGCGGCGAAATGGCCGCTGATAGCCTCTGGGAGAGGCCCCGGCCCCGATCCCAGCCTCTGAGGCGGAGCCGCCTCGGCAAGGCGGGGCCCGGCCGCGGCGTGTGGGGTGTTGGGGGCTGAGGCGTGGGGTGTTGGGGACTGCGCTGTGGGGTGGCCCCGGGAAGCTCCTCGGATCGAGGGAGTGGGGCCGAGACCCGGCGTTGGTTGACATGAAGCTGCCCCAAATAGCACAGCCCCCCCCCGTTGGTGCCTTCAGAGTTTCTTCGGAGTCTGTTGCATAAAAGCCAAGAGAAAAGAGTAACAATGGAGGGAATAAATAAGTAAATTATCCAATAAATAAACGTAGAGTTTGGGAAGGTACTAATGAAAGTGGAGCTAAAGTCATAGAAGTTTCTGGTACTCTGTCCGCTGGAGTTTGATTTGGTTTCCAGCACTGGGTAAAACATTACATCTATAGAGTGCCCCAGAACTGTTAAAAATAAATACGTCACCCCAAGCCTCACCTGGTGCAGTCAGTGCATTAAATAGACCAGAACTGATGTGACACAGAGGTGACACAGCAACTGGTCCTGTGAGAGGCAGCAATGTTGAATGCTCCAGAGCCAAGAACCAGCAGCACCAGCTTATGCCACGTCCTTACACCAGTGTCCACCTCAACGTTACACCCTGTAGTCATGAAGTTCCCTCATTGGGTTCTTGGACTTCCCTGTCAGTGATCAGGAGAGGTCTCTGAAGAAAACATAGCACAACAGTACACATCCAACAAGAACCCAGGCTTGAAATGATGAGAAATGTGTCCTTTCTGCAAATAGAAGGCCCTACCTGGCTGTAAAAACCTAGGTCTTTTTAGGACTGAAGGCTAAATATTTGTAATATATGTAAAATATTTCATGACATTTTGCTTTGACAGGTCACTTTCAAAAGTCAACTAATTTACTAAAATAATTTCCTCAAGTAATCTGCCTGGACTTTCCCAAAGCATTTGACACTGTCCTATACGACATCCTTGTCTCTAATTTGAAGAGACATGGATTTGACAAGTGGACCACTTGGTGGGTAAGGAATTGGCTGGATGGTCACACTCAGAGTCGTGGTCAACTGCTTGATGTCCAGGTGGAGACCAGCGACAAGTGACATTCCTCAGGCGTCAGTGTTGGGACCAGTACTGTGTTGGCAACATGGGCAGTGGGATTGAGTGCACCCTCAGAAAGTTTGCTGATGACACCAAGCTGAGTGGTGCAGCTGACAGGTTGGAGGGAAGGAATGCCATCTGGAAGGACCTGGACGGGCTTGAGGGATGGGCCTATGAGAACCTAATGAGGTTCAACAGGGCCAAGTGCAAGGTCCTGCTCCTCGGCAATCCCAAGCACAAATACAGGCTGGTCAGAGAATGGATTGAGAGCAGCCCTGAGGAGGACCTCGGAAATCTGGTGGATGAAAAGCTTGAAATGAGCCAGCAGCATGCACTTGCAGCCCAGAAAGCCAACCCTGTCCTAGGTTGCATGGAAAGAAGCATGACCATTAGGCCAAAGGAGGTGATTGTCACCCCCTACTCCGCTCTCCTGAGACCCCACCTGGAGTACTGCGTTCAGCTCTAGGGTCCCCAAAGTAAGAACACGGGCCGGAGGAGGGTCACAAAAATTATCAGAGGGCTGGAGCACCTCTCCTACAAAGACAGGAGTTGGGGTTGCTCAGCCTGAAGAGAAGGCTCTGGGGAGACCTTATAGGAGCCCTCCAGTACGTAAAGAAGGCCTACAGGAAAGCCAGAGAAGGACTCTTTGTCAGGGAGCGTAGTGATAGGACAAGGAAGAATGGCTTTAAACTAAAAGAGATGAGATTTATACTAGATAGAAGGAAAAGTTCATCACTGTGACGCTGATGAAGGCTGATGAGGCACTGGAACAGGTTACCTAGAGACAATGTGGATGCCCCTGGCTGTTTAAGGGCAGGTTTGAAGGGGCTGTGAGCAACCTGGTCTAGTGGGAGGTGTCCCTACTATGGGGTTGGAAATAGATGATTGTTAATGGCACTTCCACCCCAAACCATTCTCTAAGTCTATTTTCAGAAATGCAGTCTCAGGCCTGTAGACATGTTCCACAATTAGTTTCTAAACCAAAGGCCAAAAATAAAGAACAAATACAACCCAGTTGATTAGTTTAATAAAACTACCATATTACAGACTAATGCAAACCAATATTATAACAGTCACATTGTAATTAGTGTATCAGACCCCATCTGAAGTAGATTAACTGATCATGAATAATCCCTGTAGTTAATGGGATTATACTCAGTTTCGTTGAAATACCCCTTAAAAATGGATACTGTAGTTTAAGCTAGTTGTACACCTCGCTAGCTGGTTTCAGTTTTCAAAACTAAATGCTGCTGTAGTAAATATTGCCCTACTGGAATTCCTAAGTTATTTTTGTTCCTTAAACTAAAAGTTAGAATATGCAGTTCTAAAGATTTATAGGTATTGCAACAAAACGGTTGATATTAACATTATATTACAATCACTGAACTGTGATATGAAGTGCGTTAAATCTAATTCTTAATTCGGTATATAATGTCAGTCACATTTAACATGATGACCCTGATGTTTGTAAGTACCAGGACAGACCAATAGATTTACCACAAGAGTTTGAAAACACAGAAGAATACACATTTAAAAGTTTAGTGACTCTAAGAGTCAAATTTCATCCTAAGCCCTCCCCACAAGTTTTAGATACCACCTCTCCTGAAGCTGCTAAGAAAACACAAAAATCCCACCCAAGCTGCGTTAAAAAGGATCCAGAGGATCTCTCCCTCCCATGTAGTGTTGATATTAGTTTTTACTCTTCCATTTCAGCAGTTGCTTCCTTCAGCTCATTGTTTTGTTTGTGGAGCAGTGCAGTGGCTTTTGATTCCAGTTCTTCAAATGATGAGACACATGAATCTTTAGGAGTATCTGAGGACTTGGACATCTTCTCCCGAATGCGAAGGGAATATCGCAAAGGGGTTACGATTTTCAGGTCTTTAGCAGTGGAGTCATTTGCCTCATGGTACATCTTCACGCTTAAGAAAATTAAAATGTTATTTAATATAGGCACACAATCATACAAACTACCTCCATAGCATCTAGAAGAAACAGGTCAACTCCTGTTCAACACTTCCATATTCCCATAGACAAAGGAAAGAGCAAAGAGGCCCTTTCCTATCCATGCAGTTAAAGCTAGAGGTACAACTCTTTTCTTGGCAAGATATTTTAATCTGGTAAAACTCCTGAAAAGTTTCTAAAGGAAGATTCCCCCCCCAACACGCACAGTTCCATCAGAAAACTGTTCTTCCCATTGTCAGGGACAGCAAACAGCTGCCAGGAGCCCGGCTTCAACACATACCAAAATAAAGCACAGCTTTCTGGAGTGTGTTATCTCAAATTAAACTTTGTGGAAAAGGAGAATTAAAGTGTTATCTGTTTTGTCCTGGGATTACCATCCAGATTCATGAATCAAGATACAGTTAAGATAATCTTTACATGACAGTTGCATCTTGTTTACTTTCTCTGCACTTTCTGACATATAAACACATTCATATTTGAGAAGGGATAGAATAGAGGCACCGAATTTCTCTTTACGTAGCACAGTGTAGAACAAAGACATTTGATTACTCTGTAGTGAGGCATTCCAAAGCCAACTGTTTTATTTGAATTCAAGGAAATACATTAATTTATTTTTAAGACTATCTTATTTGAAGGAACAAGAAGCAATCCTAAAAACTTAAGTTCTCAAGTGCATTTAACTCACAGAAGAGGTACCTCCCTATTTCAAAATGGCAAAACTTACTGTTTCTCCAGGTACCGCAAACTTTCCATAGTTACCTTATGTAACCTTACCTTTCCAGGTATGGTGTGGTAGATGGGTTGTATCTTGTTATGTAAGTTGTGTCATTCTTCTCAGGAGAATTAACTGCTTGGGCTAGATCTTTCACCCCATCTTCACTCTGCTCTTCTGTTTCGCGTTTTCCTTTGTTTTTTGTACGCTCTTTAGCTTTGTGCTTCTTATTCTTTTTTGGCAAGATCTCTCCATCTGGTTTCAAGTCTATTTCTTCTTCTATTTCTTCTTTTTTGATCACTTCATTGCCAGTCGCTGCCTTCTTATCATCACCCTCTGCTTTCTGGTCAGAGCTGAGACTCTTGAAGGTCTCCTGAACCTGCTCAAGAGATGAATTAGGTTCCTTGCTGACCTCCTCTGCTTCTCTCTGAGGTTCTATCTTGCTTTCCTCCTCTGCTTCTTCTAAATGAGATTCTATCACAGCGCTCCCTGAAAATAAAATATTGAAGAAAGTACAGCTGTGAGTAGTTACAACTAAAGAGAAGTTAATATTTTTAGGGAGATCTCTGTACTCTTAAAGCTTTACATAAGAATGGAAGTAACCAATGCTATGCCGTAGCAAGACTACACATCTGCTATTGAAATAGCTTACATGAAGAAGCAACTGACTTTTAGCTCACAAGATTTTTTTAAAAAAATTTACTATTTGATACCCAGGCTAAAAAGGCTGCATAGTGTTGATTTGAGAGAGCTTAAGCAGGAAGTTTGAATATGAAAGCATCTCCACTACCCATCTTAACATGCCCACAGTCAAAAAGGATTAGTTTAGACAAGGTTGTTTTCACATTAAGTACAGAATGATCGCAGAGAAGCTTCCACAAAAGAATCTGATATAGGCATAAGTAGTGTAAGCAGTTAATTTGTGTTGCCAGTCAAGCCAGACATTGAACTACAAGAAAAAACTCAAACTTACCATCCTCAGACTTAATCAGGCTTTCAGTATTTTTCATAATATCTATTAGCATGTGTCGTAGTTCATCTTTAGGCTGGAAAAAGAAGTCATGTTTTAGAAAACAGTTCCAAAATTATTTACTATTTCAACTTATTTGGCATAAGTTAAAGTGGTACATACTACACAATGTTCAAAATTCTGTAATGCATAACTCAGAACAAAAATGAATCCTGTATTTGCTTTCCTGTATGGTTTGGCAGGGGGGTTGGACCTGATGATCACTTGAGGTCCCTTCCAGCCCCTACAATTCTGTGATTTTCTGCACTGTGTGCCCTAAAGCTGCATTTGATGCCCTGATATCTTGCTGCTAATAAAGCAAAGGAACTAAGCTGATCAATAATGTAAAATTAAGTTCTGTTTGGAGCTTCTAGTAATAACAGAAGTCTCAGTCCTTTATGTCTTTAGGCAGAACATCATCAGGTATTTTAACAATCCTAAACCTTTCTTCTTGAAAGTAGTTAGGATCTACAGTTCTTACAGAGCAAACTAAATTCAAATCTGTGCATTCAAATGGGTCAGATGACTTTCCTATCATACAAGCATTTATTAAAAATCAGAAGTACCTCTATTTTACATGCTCTATACTTTCATGCCTTTTTGTTTGTTTATCTCAGACTACATGACAAGTTGCTCACCATTGCTCCTGCCAAAATAGCTTCCTCATAGACAGCAAAAAGCTTTTCAGGAGGGCCTCTCCGTTCAAGATGCATCCAGCAGATCCAATATTTTGCAAGCTTTTTAGCCCCAGGAGTGCTCTGTATCAGATCTTGCAACATGGCACGTACTTTATCACCTTCGTAGCCCTAAAAGTGACATGACAGAAGAGAATCAAATGCAGTGAACATCCCTAGGCACTGTATTTTATCTAGTTTTGACCTAAATAGTTGTTTGTTTTTTTTCAAGAGCAACCCTGAAAGTTGAAGATAGCAAGTATTTACAAGACTGAACTATGAACTTGAGCACAATTGTCATTCAGCTGTTCTTCCAGATGAGAACTATTTATACTAGCCCTTTTACATCCAATGCTGTATAGTCCATCGATGACTTCAGAACTACTTTAAAAAGACTTTCAGAAATCTAGTCAAGTTTCTGCAAATGCACATGTTTCAGATGAATTACTTCATAGCTACTCTCATTAATTAATATATTTTCTAATTTATTGTTTTACTGTTATTGCCTCATCTCATTGGTAGATCAATGAGTTAGTGAAGTTGAGCGACAACTGCTTTTTTCATCTGTCAGCAAAAACTATGATATTGCTTAATTTGGGGAGCAATTAATCCCCTGCATCTGATTCACAGGTCCATCATCACGTCCATGGGATTTTCATGCTGTGGGGGCCTACGCAAATAGAATTTGTAGGCAAGAGATTGAACACCTGCTCAGTTAACTGCAGACATTCTGCAAGAGTCTTGTTGACTTTTTCACTGTGTAACACAAGATCTAAGGAACTGGCAGCAGAAGAAAAGTCTTGTTCTTCACTCTTAGGCCGGGTTTCCAGAAGCACTGATATAGGTGGCCTCTTCATCACTTTTCCCCTGGATGCCCTCCATTCAGCCAGGCGAATTCTGCATTTAAGAACATTATTAATGGTAGTAAAACAGAAATTATATTTTTACATTAACTGACATTAATTGGGTAAGTCATACAAAGACATACTTTGTGGAGAGTATCCAGATGGTCCTCTAATCCTCTCCCATTAATCCTATGAGGCATCCTAAGAGGCCTATTGTTGCCATTTAGGTCTGCACAGAAATTTCAGAACCATGCACATCACCCCACCTACTTTAGGTATCTGACAAGTCAGAATTCTTTCCTCTCTCTTTTCAGCAGCAGCAAGAGTCTTACGCTAGATACCCTCATTTTCTAGAGGGTAAAAACCACCCCTGATTTATTGGTCCGTCACCTCTCTTCCATAAACTCCATCACCCAGTTCAGAGCAGAAAAACTAGAACAAGACTCTCTCTAAAGACACAAAGCATTGAGAACAGCATAAGATGACCCTATCACACAGCCTATAAAACCTGAAAAACATGCGTAAGTGTAATTCAGTTCATAGAAATTTCATTTCAACCCCATCACCCTACGACCAGAGATTTTTGGTAAATGCAGCTTTTTCCAAAAAGCTCTACCAAGAACACCAAATAACTTGTAGATTACGGAATCTTTACCCTATCGTCTAGGCAGCATTCACCAAGCTGAAAAATATTTCATTGGAAAGTGCTCTCCTCGAGTTCATAAACATCCTCACTCGTATATACATCTTGCATCATTTTGTATTTTTATTTTTAATAGGACTGCTGTGCATGGACAATTAATTTACAGACGTACCTGTCATACTCAAGACTGTCAGAACAGTTTGCCTAAAAACCAGATTGCAAACAATATATAATTTTCTGAGTAGATACAAACTGTAAGCCTGGAGAGCTGCTGCAATTAGTCTGAATCCTGATTTCATACTATTAAGTCTACAGTTTTAGTCTGCTGCCTTTCAGCATCAAGTTCAAATATTCAGTCCTTATTTTTCAGTGCATCTACTGCAAGAAATAGATCAAGTTAGATGTTCTTGGAAAGCAGAACAAGATCAAGCTATAACGCAGTGACTAATCCATTTACCTTCTCTCTTCTGCTGACTCTTTCAGCAAAACAGATTTCCTGCTGCCCATAGTTTTAGAATCCTGTCCTGTCTTCATGCTGGGAACAACTGAAACTGCTTTTGCTTGAGCTCCTGGTTTTGCATCTTGACAGAAATCCACAGGTTTCTTCACCCCTACTACTCCATGGTCAGAATTGTTAGAAGCAGCCTTCAGTGGCTGTGGTCCCCTTCTGCCCATCATGTTTTGGATCGTTCCTTTCTTTGGTACTACAGCAGATGTTGACTGCCTTTTATTCAGACTGGACTGTGAGTTAATAGCAGTTTTGTCAGACTGTTTGCTCTGTAATGGGAGGACACCGTTAGGTTTTACAGAATTGGGATGATTTGTGACTTTGATGGTCTTCAGAACTACATTGCAGCGGCTTGTGGACAAAGATTTCACTGCTGGCTTGGTGGTAGAAGTAACAGTCTTCTTGTCTGGCAAAGAATTCTTTTCCCCTTCACTTTTTGGAGCTTTTCGGAAGGAGTTTATCTTGGATTGGATAACTTTGCCACGATATGTACCAAGCACTGGTTTCTTTGTTAGGCTGACATTCAAATTCTGTTTTTCTGCAATCAGTTGCTTCTCTTTTATGCTTTTTATATACAAGAAGGACTTGCTAAGTGTTACGTGCTGAGATTTTATTTCAGTGACTTTATCCTTGGAAGTAAGATCTTCAGCGTTATAGCTTGTCCCAGATGCCAGTGTTATCATAGAAGATTTTAAAATAACGTTTTCTTCTGAAGTTGTACTTGATTGGTCCCATGAAAGTTGATTAGCATTCTCTTTATCCTCCTGAAGTGAAAAGCACATCCACAGATGTGTTAGATGTATGTTCATGCTGCATGTTACTTATGTTTCTAAGAGACTTCCACTTGCTTACAGGACTAGAATATTTAACAGTAAACACCAATTTTAAGGAGGGTAGTATCTACAAAAGCATTGTATATATGCACACCAAAGTAGAACATTTGTCAACTATTATTCCAGAATTCACATCCAAATTTCAAATAAGGATTCTTTTGAATTCTGCTTGGGAGTAAGAGGGCCCAAGCCAAGGGCTAAACTCTTCTTACAGAAAGAGAATTCCTTTAAAGCAACTGTCAGCTTTTAACTGCCAAAACTGCCTTCCACAAGGAGTCATAAGGTACGAACGAGTATCTCAGTTTGAATAACCCATCACTTAGTGGCAGCACCATTCCTCCCCTTGGCATGGATAGCCGACTGACACCAGGTAGTGAGTAAAATCTTTAGTTAGTTCATTAGGACATGCTACCAAAAGAGGGAGAATTTGTTACTAATGAGATGCAGGATGTTGGAGATAAAAATGGGTGCTTGAATTTTATACCACATTCTCCCCTGCTAGAGGTCATGAAAAGTGGGATCTAGTCTCTTCCTCCAAAGAAGTTCCTCTACAGCAACTAATACAGCATTGGATTAGAAGTTAGAATACATCAGGATTAGAAGTTTAGGCTTGGCCAGGCCAGTAGCTAGTTCTCAAATACAAGTGCTGCTCTTCATTTATTTTATACTGCATGGAATCTATGTGATTTAACTCATGTTTAAAAATCACAAGACATTAAAATGGACCAAAATACCTCTCTTCAAGAAATTTCTAAAAAAAAAACTTCACATTTTGGAAAGTGCTCACATTTGAAATTTTTTCAACACTCAATTTTGAGCTTTGAAGCTTTTTGCTTCACTCTTGACACAACAGTACGTTTCTCAAATCTTTCAGATGCCAAACTCAAAACATCTAACATGAATACTGGCTTTGTGTCGAGGTTTTCTTTACCCTTTTCATGAGAACCCATCTGGAGAGGAATCTGCTATTTTTAGCAGCACAACCACATACACCTTAATTCTGGAAAACTTAAACAAAATGATATAGGAGAAACATTCCTGTGCACTCACATTAGATATTCAGCATCTACTTCTGATTGCATTACATTTGCCAGCATTACAACTGACAAACCACATGTTTAACAGGTGGTTTTTTACGTAACCAAGCATACTAGATGAATTCTCTGCTGACAGAAGATCTTGCTCAGATTTTACGTAGCATCACTGAAGGATGAAAATAGATCTGAAAAGTTCTGAGAGTCTCCAAAAAAGGTGACAAAATTGAATAATTATTGCTAGTAATCCCTTCTCCAGTCAGGTACAAACTAAATACCATTATGATCCATTACATGCAGCCCCATGGCAGTTCTCTAAAAAGCACGTATTAAGCTGTCACTGAATAAAGTTTTAACTAAATGCACCTCTGCACATGCAAAGTTCTCATGCTCTGGAAGCCAGGTATCTTAAATGTGGTTTAAGTGAGTGGAATGCTGTAGCCACAGACACAGAGTGCCATCAGTATTTGAATATCAAAGACTTACCATTTCTGGCTTTGGAGAGGCTGATAGGTTTTTGTCTTGCAGTTTATTGCTAGCTGCTCGCCTAGTTCCGCTACTGCTTAAAAAATAAAATATATATATATCTTAAACCATCCTGCAATGTAACAGAAGAATGTATATTTTAAAGTAAGTTTGTACGGTCCAGAAGGCAGTCTACAGGCTGAATACACAGCGAAGCATTTCTGTTCAGAATGGGCTCTTCCTTCAGAAGAGACAAATGCTAGGCAAGCACTGGTCGTGACCCAGATTGCAAAACATCCCCTTCTGCACCACAGAGAGCTGGCTAACCGAGGCAGGGAAAAAAAGATAACAGACCAATTATGAGGCCAGGCCATTTGGGGTGAGTCTGAATAAAGATACATAGACATAGATGACTAGACTACACTGTGGAACAGTAACAGCCTCAAGAAAGGGAAATATCTGCAAAATAAAAGCATTAGTTGTACTCACAAGCATGATGGCTCTGAACAATGAGTTAACTGAAGACTATAAGAAACCCTGGAGTTTCATAGCCAGAGAAGAACCAGAAAGCAAGGAAGAGTAGTAAGGTAGATCAAACTACACTAAGATTATTGGCACAATGAAAGTAGTCAGCACTGGTTTTCTAAAGCAAGGCAGTTTTCTATAACATTAAAGCACTTGCCTTTTCCAGCTACATGGATCAGTATTTGACAGATTATTTATCCTTGCCATTTATGAGTATTTTATATTCAAAGGTCACTGCTCAGTTAGATTTGTACTACCAAGAAGTTCCGCGTGCTGTTGAACACTGTGGGACCTTAGCACTTCAAGCACACAAAATAGTGAACAACACGTTCCATTTAGATAGGAAAAAAATTAAAAATTAAATTTACCACTTGCAAAAATATTGATGTGACAAAGCTACACCATAAAGTACTGTTAGAGCTAGAATCCTCTGTACTTCACAGCACTGTCTTCTCTAAAGAAGCTTTTCTTGCTTATTGGGAGGTCTTATAACGAATGTCCCAACTTCAGAAAACAACAAGATTAAATATAGGTCAATAAGAAGTTAAGCAGCACTAACACTGAATGATAGGTGTCTGCATTCTGCGTACAGAACGTTACGCCTATCTACCAGCCATCACACTGCCTGGGTTCTATTACAATATATCTGCGCTTAGCAGAAAATATTAAAACAGTAGCTACAAAATATAGTGAAACTAGATCAACTGGATTGTGAACACATGCAGCATAACCTGAGTAGAAAGAGGGGAAAAAAGGTATTTGCAGAAGGAAGGTTGTAAATAGTAAATTGGCATCTGAAATAAAACTTCTTCCATGGAGGTGTCCTGTTCTGTCTTAGTCTCCAGTAAAACAAGTAACACACTTCCCAAGTTGCATCTATTAACACAATGCCTTTGTTTAAGAAAACCTATCAGTACTTGATGCCAATAAAAGGACTTTCAGCAATCCACGTGTTCTTGTTATGTGGCCTCACCTTTTGGTTGAGGTTCTTTGTAAGAACTGTCATTCACACCTTTCCCACCAAACGTACCACCTCCTAAAGGAATGTAAGCTACAGGAGACAGTAATAGTACCTGATCGGTGCCTCGTTTTCTTGAATGGGCACGCCAGAAAAAGTCTTTTTTCTTGACAGGTATTCTTCAACTTTTTGTCTTCTCTGTTCTGGTGGGTTTAAAAAGAAATCTTATTACATTCTATTACATTTTCATCTATACTGGTAATGCCTTTTAGAAAAATGGAAGAGTTAGGAAAATGTATACGAAAATATTATAAAAGAGATGCTGTGGATTAAAGGAGTCTTTGGTTTTATATTCACATGCTATGATGTCTCAAACATTCTCCCATTTCTTGAGAAAGGCTACCTTCAAGGGGCAATTGAATTTAATTTTGAAGTTATACAAAATGACTGTTTTGTTGTGTTAACTACTAAACTAGAATAAACCTGATTTTTGTGATGGGAAAACATTAGGCTTTTTCATCTTTTCTGGATGCTTGTCCATACCACGCCTTTCACAGATCTGCTGCTGGTTCAGCTAGCCCACTTTTCACTTGTCATAGTAATAACTTAACAGACATTAAAGACACACACATGAACCCATCTGACCATCTGTAAAATCACTTGCTTCTCTTACAGACCAAGAATGGGAGTTAATTACAGTGTAAAACAATCTTGAAAAGGCCTTTAGCCAGCCCCTACTGTCTTAACACAGAAAGTCAATCCAGAACAAGATGCTATTTCCCATGTTCTTGCTGGCTGATTACAGAGCAGACCGTCAGTCCTTCAGAGGTCTACATTGCTGATCTTTACATTTTATAGACCCTGTCTCCATACATGACCTTGGCTTGCTGGAAGCAGCTGGGATAGGATGGCCCTGGCCAAAGCAGAACAGAAGCACCCACACAGTCAGTCTGGACCGTTAAGACTTCAAGTCTTTCAACTGTCTCACATGCAATGGGATGGAAGAGCAATAACGTAAAGCACTAGCCACTGACACGAGAGAAACAACTGGTTTATGGCATTCAGGAACTCATAGTTTTGCACCTTTCTCCAACAGAGACAAGCTCATTCACCAGTGCAAGACTTAAAGAACTCCCAGATGAAACAAAACTTTTGCCCCCTCCAAGGGGGGCATAATCTCCCTCTTTGTACACGTTATCTTTCATATTTTGTCTCACCCATTACTTTTGATTCACACTTCAGAAATTTCCACAAAGTCATGTTGATAGACTCCTCAGGTTGAGATACTTCTGTTTTACTGAAGTTCAGACAGTAGAAATTGTTAAAATACTATTGTCTTTAAGACCCCAATGTTAATCCTGTAAGGCATGAAAAAAACTAAGCATTTAACTGTGCACTCTGGGGTCAAAAATAATAAGAATAAAAAATTGTCATCCCACAGAATGAGGTAATTGTCCTCAGAGCCTCCTCCTAGTATGGGAGAGCTGAAAAGGGCAAGTTTTCTCATGCCCTGACACACCAAAGCCTCAAATACACAGCCAGTAGAACAGACTGAGACCTAGGTGCCTAAGTTAGGAAGAACGAAATGAGCTTGTGGAGGCAAGTCCTGCAGAGATGTTTCTGTCAAGAATGCCCATAGACATGCATGAAGACTGCTACAGCAAGCATTCTGCTACTTAAGCAAAGTTATAAATATAACTGAGCATTTACATTAGGATTGTAAGCTTCAGTTTGGCTCGTAGCAAGCCTAAAGCTGTTTCTGTTGCATTTAGCATTTAAAGGAATATTTAAGATTAATTAAAGCCTGCAGCCTTTTTTCAAGGAGTGTTTTTCTGTTAATGCCATACATTAAAAATAAATAAATAAATAAATAAATAAAAACACAAAGCAGCAAATGATTTGAAAAAAAAAAACAAAACTTAAAAGACTGCTTACATGCTTAGTGCAGTTGGGTGTGCAATTAATAGAAGCGTGGGGTGTGCAGCGTGCCCCTCCTGGAGCCCAGGCTGTGCTTTTGCAAAGTGAATTCCGTCAGGCCACGGCATGCACCTCTTTCAGAAAAACCACTGATCCTAGCGTGCCACCTACCTCCTCCATCGGCCACAGGCAGAACACCTTGCACCAGAGCTTTAGGTAATTTTTTTTCTTACGAGGTAAGGGCTGCAGCGAGGGACCACCGCCCTCCAGGCACCGCCAAGCCGCCCTCACACCTCCACCTCCCCGCGAAAAGAGAAACCCCAAGCCCCACGGGAAGCCGAAGAGAGAAGCACAGCACTCCAGGCACACAGAGCAGGGAAGCGATCCCTCAGAGCTGCGCTGCCCCGCAGCCTTACCTCGGAAGGCCGGCTCGGCCCTGCGGCTGGGGGGAAGCCGTGCCGCCATGGCCGCCGCGCCGTTTGAACCGCCCGCCGCGGGGCTTGAACGGGCCAATGGCCGCCCGCCCCTCCCGCCGCCGCCCTAAGATGGCGGCCGCCGCCGAAGCCGCCGCCAGGAGGCGCTGCGCCGCCGCCCTTCTAAAATGGCGGCCGCTCCTCAGGGCGCCGCTGGGGGGTGCTGCGTTAGGGCGGCTCTGCTCGCTCGGTTTCTCGGCCGGAGGAGAGCGAGGTGGCCGCGGCCTGATCCCCGGGCGGCTCCCCTGGGGAGGGGAAGGGAGCTTCGGCTGCCATGGACCGCTTCGCGTGGAGCAGCGGGCTGCTGGAGCTGGGGGAGACGCTGGTGGTGCAGCAGCGCGGTGTGCGCCTCTACGACGGGGAGGAGAAGGTGACGGGGGCGGCCTGGCGGCGGGCACCCGGCACAGGGCCGGGAGGGGACGCGGCCGAGGGGAGGCCGAGCCCGGGGGGCTGGGGAGACTGGCGGGGCTCGGCCCTGTCAGGGTCTCCTCAGGGAGGGGGGGCTGTGGGACCGCGGGCAGCTGCTGGTGGCGTGGGGAGCCATGGCGTCTCCATGTTTTTCCCCAATACTGATTTTTACTGATAAATGCGATCGTTTCTCAACAATAAAGCAGAGAGAAAAAGTGCTCCTATATGATAGGCCAGCCCTAGCCTGTTCTTATTAGGGTGCTTTTGTTTTTGTAGAGCTTCTGCTTTCTCTGTCAGCAAACAGTGTTCCAAAGCCAATAGCCCTTTAAAAAATATGATAATTAGGGATGTTTGCATATCTTGCACAGCATATGGAGGGAGGAGCCTTCAGGATTTCCGGGGGGAAAGTTTATGCAGTTGGAAAAGGAAGCTTGTGTATATCCATATAATCCCTTTATACTATTTTTTTCTATTTTTGCCATTACCATAATTCATTGCATTTTCAGAAAAAAAACATTCTCAAAACAGTGGCTTGTTGTATCTGATTCCAATGTTGTCCTAATGTGTAATGTTTCCAAGTTCAGTATTTATGCAATGTACTAGTTAAATCTGTTTTTGACCTGCTTTATTTTTCTTGTTTAGGTGAAATTTGATAGTGGAGTGTTACTCCTTAGTACACACAGGCTTCTTTGGAGGGATCAGAAGAACCATGTAAGTCCCATTTCTGTCTCAAGCATGTCAATCAGTTGTAAATTTCGTAATGAGCAACTGGTAGCTAGCAATGCAAAAACACTGCTCACAGATTTTTGTTACTTCTGTGTATGTTTTGTTTTACGCATATAGTCCATTTTTTTTGGTTTGCAATAGAAAGACAATTATGTACAAGGAATATTTTTTCACCCTATTCTTTAATTAAATTGCATGCAGAGATGAGGAGGGGTGGAAAAGAATCATATAATTTTTCTTCTTTAATGGCACACAAATGGAGAAGAAGAGTCTACCACTAAGTACTAGAAACTGTTGGTTTTGACAATGAAGGTGAAAGTGTCGTGCAGATTGTCATCTGAATGCTTCTCCCATGCTTTTGGTCTTCAAGCCACAGCCTGAGTTTCTAGGCTAGAAATGGGTATGAAAAAACACAGACAAGTAAGAAGCTCTAAGCATAAACTGAAACAATGTATACCACGTTACAGCTGCAATAGAAAAAGTCCTTCTCAGAACTAGCTTGAATTATGTTTGTCTTGGACACAGTCTTTTCGACACTTCAGCCACAAAAGCAAAAATTTAGACAGAGCATGCACAAATGAGAACTTTTCAAATGTGTGTTATACCCCAGTGAACTAGCTTTTAGCAAGAGTCATTGCAGTGCCTGTGTACTCAATGGTAGGGCTATTCACTACCAATTATCACATCCTTGCTCCAGAGCAGGGAGCTACCAGAGCCTTCTACACACATGGTCACCAAGGATGTTCTGAATTTTGGCAAAGTAAAGCAGACCCATTCATAGTTGAAATTTTTCAAAATGCTTAATTTTGAGACCTTGTCCCTGGGTTGGTATTACTATTAAGTCAGTCAGGGGTTGATTGTCCAGGTCACGAGCCATTCTGTATAAACTAATGTTTTTTTGAGCAGTCAGTGTGAGTTAATTTATCTGTTTTAAGCTATCTATTCACCCCTTATTTCTTCATCAGCATATTTTTGTGACAGGTGCATGTACTGTGATGTGCATTGCTTCTAATCTTCGCAGTCAAACTTCGTACTCGTCTGGAGTAACGTTGAATGTTTTGGCTTCAGCAAGTCTAAAAGCTGTCGAGATCCTCATTCTGTCCCTCTCAACAAAAATATGACATTAGTCTCTTCTCTTGCTGCCACCTAGGCCACACGGCTCCTTGTACTCTTCCAAGATCATCAAACGTACTAAGTAAACCTGGAGAATAACAAACATGGAGAGTAAGAAAATAGTTTAAAGGATTAAATTTAACTCAACAAAGATTCTGACACTCTCCAGCGTTGATTAAGAGAAGGGGCAGAAATATACAGTGGCAGATTGGCAGAAATTACTTAGTTCTGATCTAGTACAGGTTAATTCTTTCTCAGCAAAGCCAGTTCTTTTTTTTTATTTATTTTATTTTTTATTTTTAAATCAATAGTACACAAATAACTTTGTTAGTGTGGTAAATGAAGCCTATTCTTTCTCAGGCTGTTAGGAGTGAAACCTATAGCACAATGCCCTTTTATTTTTCATGGTGAATTGCTGGCTGAGCTCAGTTGTGATACATCAGCCGGAGAAACCTTAGCTAGCTTACTGAGAATGAATTTGTTGAGAGTCCCTTTTTATTGTGTCCACAATCTTTAGTAATAAATGGTGCTGCTTCTTGTTAGGTTGACATTGTACAACTTGTTATAACAACACCTGTGTTTTACAGCTGCTGTTGTTACATACCATCTACTGATGAAAAGTATAGAAAATAAGCAATTTCCCAAGGAAAAATTATGTAGTTCTTTTAAGTTTGTTACATAGCCAGATTTGCACAGCATTACAAATCATAAAATCATACCTAATGTCAGCACTGGATGTTAGAGAAATGTATCCAAATGAACTCTTTGATTTCATCTATCCACAGCATTTCTAACTCACCTCTCATGTAGTATCGCTTCTTGGGAAGAGGGACAGTGGGAAGGGGTCATTCTAAGTCTTTGTACTTAGAGTAAGCCTGTAACTTTCTGCCTGTGAACTAAATGAGTAAACCACTTTAAAAATGTAGGTGTTATATGTAATTGGGCTCTTTTTCAGAAACTTATTTGGTTACAGAAGTGCCTAAATTTAAAATGTCTGGAGTTAGGTGTTCATTTTACAAATTGTTATAGAAGTGGCTAACTCTGGAGCCATAGAAGAATCTAAATATTAGCTAATATCTAAATATTAAGTGTTTTTAGAACAGGAAGTACAACCCATGTTTTTTTTTCCCCAGTGAGAGATTTACTCATTAATAGGAGTTCCTGCATGTATACTTTTCTAAGCTCCAATTTAATGTGCATTTAATTGTTCTATGCAAAGAACAATTTTGGTAGTAGGGTAGTAGGACCCCACAACTGTGTTGGTTATAACAGAGTGTTAGGGACAGTCTCATGGCAGATGGAAGAGAGGATGAAAGCAAAAAACACAACCCACGTTTCTGGTGTTCTGGGTGACTGTCAGTCACCAAGCTGTCGTGTGAAAGAAGACATTCATCAAAGGATATTCTCCAAAACAAGACCAGGCACATAATTAGATGGGCTTAATTGCTCCCTTGAGCAACTTCTGTCTCAAATACATGTAAGGAGAGTTTAGCCTGGGTAGGTTAGTCTCCCACAGATGGATACAGTCTTATTTCTTGCTCTGCTTTGTTTTGTCTAAAGCACAGTTCAATAAATGTGTGTTGAGATTAAGTCTGTGAGGAGGGGGTAGATGGAGACATTCCTACTTAGTCTATCACCACTCAAAGGGTAATACAGCTTTTAGACGTTCAGCACTGAGAAGACTGGTTTTGGGTGGCCCTATGAGGACTGTGCACCAACAGGGATAAGCCACGGTCCTGTGGAAATTTTAGTGTTTAAAGCGTGAACTTAGATACTGAAGTTTTGCTAATTTCCTGAGGCTTTTAGAAATCTAGCCTGAAATATCTAAAATCAACACATTCATGCTTAAGTTTATTTTGGTCATCTAGAACTCTGCTTTCAGTTTTTATTATTTTTTTCTATTATATTTCTCTTTACTAGATTGCTTTTATTCTTACCAACATATTTCATCTGGTGTGTCTCTGGCAGCACCTGCAAAAATCTGTACTGTTTGTGAAACGGGAGAAGAAAACACTTCATTTAAGAGAATGAATAGTCAGGATATGGCTTTGATTTCTCTTGTGTTTGCATTGATTATTCCAGGAATGCTGCATTGCTATACCTCTGTCTCAGGTTGTCTTTATTGAAGAGCAAGCAGCTGGGATAGGAAAAAGGTAAGGTGATAAACATTCTGTTTTCTCTCAGATGGATGATTAGTCACATATATGTTACATAGTAGTGCATGGTAAGTTCCATTTTTAAACTGGGTTTCCAGATTGACAGCCACTTGCTTAAGGTCATAAGAGAATCATGACAAAGTGGTGTTTGATGCAAGTTGTTAAATAACCATCTTGGAATCACTGAAGTGTGTATTCCACCTTGCTGATTTCTTTGAGTAGTCATCAATGTTGCTGAATCTAAACTTGAAAGCTAGTTTTAGTCATTTGTACCACAGAACTGGCTGGGGATAGAAACCCTGCCAGATCCCGTACTACATAACTTTACGTGACCATACGATTGTTTTTTAAGCTTGGAAATGCTAGCGATGGTTAGAAGTGTTTCCCCTCAATTGGGTAACTAATTTGATATGTTACATGTGTGAAGAAGTTTCATAAGAAAAAGATTAACAGGAGAAATTACGTACTTAACATCTGCTTGCAGTCAGATAAAAGGAATACAGTAATATCCAGGGGGTACCCAGAACAGATGAGGTAATTTACTTATGCCAGAGAAGTCAAATAAATAAAGACCTATGAAAAAAATCTATAAAATGAAATGGGAATGGCAGACTTGCAGCCATGCTGTGACAATGGCCTAGTATATTCCTAAAATAATCTCAAGGTTTGTTTTGATGATAGATGTCATTTTAGACTGTTATTCCCATGCACATTAGCTCAGAATGTTGGTTTTGGACAAATTCACATGCAGTGTTTGCAAGTGGCATATACAAGCTAGGCAGATTAAACATAATATTGAGACCTTCCATTTTCCAGTGACAAAGATAGTTTATTTTGGCAGTAATTATTGCAAGTCAAAAGCCAAATCAAATGCGCTGCTTGACAATTAGCTTTTACCTTAAATAACATTGTCAGAAATTCTTGTTTGAAATCTGAAAATCTGTTGCATTTAATTCTTGAGAATTGATGGTGTCTACACTTGTGAAATGTTGTTTTAGATGATAGAGTAGTTTTTATGCAAGGTATTTAAATGAGTTAAAATATTTAAATGTTGATGCACAAATGTAAAGCAGAATTTGACGTCCATCAGTTTGTATGTGAGATAAAGCTGGTACAGGTTTTGATTAAATGGTTAACTTAGATTGTAGAAAAAGGTGGTTTTCTAGATAATAGAAAAAGCTGTTTCTTTCCTTTTAACTTTTTTTTTAGTGCCAAAATAGTAGTTCATCTTCATCCTGCTTCCTCAAACAAAGAGCCTGGTCCGTTCCAAAGCAGCAAATATTCCTACATCAAACTTTCTTTCAAAGAACATGGGCAGATTGAGGTAAGTTTTGTACCATGCAAGTCCAGTACATCAGATCTTTGGACGTGCCTTTCTCCTCTTGCTGTGTTAGTGACAATTTTCCATGATCTTTCCATGTTGACTTTTGAGGTGGAGCTTTTTCAATACATCCTTTTTGAAGACAAACACTATGAGCCTTCAGGGTTCTATGCTTTGGTTAAATAACACAAATAGAGTTCCAAAAAATGTCAGGAGGTACTGTTAGGCTTCATCCTTACTTTAATAGTTTTATTAAAATCTTATACTTCCTATATTATTTTTTAAATTGAACACATTCCAAAATGATGGCTCTGCAGCTGTTAGATGTTTAACAGAGTCAAAGATGTTTTTTTGTACCTAACACTCTACTGAATAGGAATCAAGCGACTTAATCATCTCTTATTTTATTACTGCATGATCTTGGTTGCCTTGTAGCTTTGTTTCATTTTATTTATTTTACCTACAACTAATCTCAAACACTTTTAGCATTCTGAAAAAAATGTAATAGACATTAAAAAGTGTTTTAATTGTCCTCTAAAAATTTCTCAGTTTCCTCCAGTGAGGATTTTATACTGTGAATTTTGACTTGGAAAGGTGAAAAAACATATTTCACTGCAGAAAATGAGTTTTAAGTTGAATTCGTTATAAAGGTCTTATAAATGCATTTGCTTCATCAGACTCACTTTTATTTCTGTGTGATCAGGCTCCAACCTAGGACAAGTGTGGATTTATGCCTAATTTGAATTGCATAGGTGTTTTGCCTAATCATAACTTTATTTTAATGTGAATGTTCTTATCTGAAAATCAGACATACCATGATTACTAGTGACCTAGCATACCAGTTACACTCCAGATCATTTTTTTATGACTTCAGCATACCTCAGCGTGAACTTTGAACAACCTAAGAACAGATCTTTCTCTAGATTTTGCTCTGTGGTCAACACTGACAGTTACCTGATCAACTAATGCCTCCTTATAGTATTAACATAAAAAACTAGGTAGGTCAGTTATACCCGACTTTATACTATTCAGTTAACAGATCAATAAAAAATGGATTGATCAACTTTCCTTCCTTTTCAAAGCAGGCCTTTGAGCAAGCATTGACATTTCTAGCTTTAGCATGTTTTGGAACGCTTTGGATATCTGAAAAAGTATTTTACAAGGGAAGTACTCATGGAAGTTCGTAACTCCAATAGTAACTACACCTTTCCTTTCCAATTTTCAAAAATTCACAGTAATGTTGTAGTGTGGACGTGTAGGTGTTACTATGCGTCGTCTTAGAGTGAAATTTGATTCATCTGGGAGACGAATCAAGATGCTAAAATAGCCAGACATACTCTGCATAATTTGTGAAACATCTGTTGTCATTCTTCAATGTTGGCAGTTCTACAGACGATTCTCAGAAGAAATCACACAAAGGAGGTGGGAGAACACGCCTACTGGTCAGACCTTTCAGGTTGCCAAGGATCCACAGGTATGTGCGGAGCTCCTGACATCCTTCTGTATGTCACGTGTCACTTTGTTTAGTTTGAATTAATAATCTGCATGTAACCTTGTTTCCAGTTAATGCCACCCCCATATACTGCACCTGTCAAATATAGAACATTAAAAATACATGTAATTGTTTGGAACCTGTACATATGCAATTTAAATTTATATTCTAATTGGACAGTTGTTATTATGGAGAATTTCTTTGTCAAATGTTAGATTACCTTTTTTATTTGTCTGCGTACTTCTAAGTTAAAAATTGATGAACATGTGGATGTTTTTTCTATATATGAGTGTGTTGTATATATGAATACATAGCATATGTAGTAGTATGGTTGAAATAGGATAATTTAATGATTGCTCAATGTCAAATCATATATGTCGTCCTCTGTATAGTGCCTATCGACACAGTTTCCTCATCCATAGAAGAGCTCAAGGCCAGGTCTGTTGCTTTGAGCAATCTGGTCTGGTGGGAGGTGTCCCTGCCCATGGCAGGGGGCTGGAAGTCAATGGTCTTTAAGGTCCCTTCCAACACAAACAATTCTGTGATTCTGTGATAGTCACATTTGATAGACATGGGGAAGCCTGTACCCCATGCCACAGATCACATAATGGAAACGTTCCTGTTCTTACTGGGTAACAGCAAGTCATTGACACCCATCCTAAGCTTTGCAGTCAGATTTGAGGGCTGACACTAGTGCCACATAAATGCCATCCTTTCAAAAACATTTAGCATCAAATAAAAAGATCACCATTGCCTCCATGCTGACGCATCTCAGCAAGGTAAATTAGACTGCATTTAGCATTGTGTTTCTGTGGCTACGTTTCTTCAGACTCAATTTCTTGAGGTAATCATGTTTACATGCACTCATGCACTTACATGGTCTGTAGTATAGATGTTCACATGGACTTGGGAGGCTTTAATTGGGATGAACTCTAATGTTCAATCTAGATCAGGCTGTTAAGTGTATTCTTATTAGTAGCTTCAACTAGGAGGCTTTAATTGGGATGAACTGGAATGCTCAGTCAAGATCGTGCTATTAAGCATATTCAAATTAATAGCTTTAATATAATAACCATTGTCCATCTATACTACAGCAAGTTCATAGTTGCTTTATGCATATTAATTTTTCACTCTGATTTAAAAATGTACTGTCAAGAAATACATGAATTATTGTATGTATGGTATCAGCTCCTTGGAGAAATATTTCTGTATTCTAATACAAGCTTTTACACACTGGGACTTAGCATTTCCTATTTTGATTCTTTACATTATTTTCTTTCGCAGGCAGGAAGAACAAGAGCTATAGGAATTGTAGGGATCGAAAGGAAATTAGAAGAAAAAAGAAAAGAGACTGACAAAAACATTTCCGAGGTAAATACTCCTGTAGTTTCAAGGTCAGCCACCTGTCTGAGCTATTTACATTTATTCACACTTTCTTTTAGGGGCAGCTGAAACTATTGTTTTTGTTGAGAAATCTGAATTGACTAAGAGTATATATTTTAACATTCTTTTTTAAATGCTTTTTTTCAAAATATGAGGTACTTCTTGTAAACAGTCCTTTCCAGAAGACTGCTGTTTGGCAATGCTGCTGTGTATTTATGAAGTTAGTTTTGATAGAATCAGAAATCTGAGTTCAGTGACTTTTTCATCAGGAAAAGCAGAACACAGAGACAGCTGCAGAAAGAGACCATTACAAGTGTCTTTTTCTGTTTGTACAGCCAAGGTTGGTTTCAGTTGAAAATTTAATGCATACTAAGAAGAATATGCTGAACTAAGGGCACATAAGTGTAGTGCAGTTATGGTTTCATCATATAAATTTTTTTAAATGCTAGACTTAGGTTTATAATTATAGCAGTGTTCAGTAGTCGAGGCGCCAGTGAGATGTTACAATTATCTATGTGAAGTATGTGGGCTGGTTGGAGACTGTCCTTTTTCCCAGAAACAGGACAGTAGTTGAATTTAAGATACCAATACTGATGAACAAGAGAATCTATTAATTTATTCACTGAAGATCTTTCAGCTGTATCTGGGAGCAATATGCTCAGAAATAGTCTGATTCTGTCTTGTTAACAGAGATTGATATGTAGATTGATGGAGAAATGCTTGTAAACAGCTTTATGGGATTCAGCATGCCATGATAAAAAAGGCATTTGCTATTCTGATGTATGAGAAAGTGTGTGTGTGTGTGTGTGTGTGTGTTTCACTTTGTAGGCAACATGCTGTTTCAGATACCACTAGCATTTCTTTTTGTTGTTTATGAAGAACAACATAGTGAATGAAGTTCTGTGTGTAGTTCAAAAGGCATTGTGGTTGTATGCGTGTCTATATAGTTCAAACGGTATTGTCTGGTTATTTTTTCCGTTCGTAGCTTTTTCAGAGAGTGAAAGAAATCCATTTGTAAGCGTTGTATGAAGGAGGAAAGTCATGACTTGGAAAATCCTGCCTTCCTCCAGCTTTAAATGTTATAGATGACTTGATTTAAAAAAATGGTGCCCTGGCTTCCAGGAAAAGGCTTCCTGCATCTGCTGTTCGCTGCTGATAAGAATCCGGTTCTTTAGCCTTTTGTTTATCTGAGGAAGTTCCTGTTAGGTGTGTGCACATTCCCCTTTGTTTCCAGGCCTGCCCTCATGAGTCAGCCGGGGGAGGAGTTAGACACAGCATGCTGTTTATTTAGCTAAATCAAGGGTTCTTTTGATTAACACTGTTTTCATGCACATTGTAGAGATTAGAAATATGCTGGGAAAAGCCTATTTAGGAAACTTTGATATTATATAGAAGTACAGTAGAAGGACTTAAATTACACTAAAGATTGGGTGATCTATTGTAAACTTCTATATTTGGCAGATCGGGATGCAAGAAGAAATACTCCACTTAATTTTGGATATGTAACCAAGGTACCAAGTGTTAAGAGGCTAGACTTCTGCAATCAGTCACTTGCACGATTAGGAGGGATTTGGATGAAATCCAAATCTCTGTCCCTTCCCAGAGCCATCTCTTTCTCTTCTTCTGTGGAGTCTCAAACCAACAAGCTTCTGAGTCAGGCGCCTACATGTAAATGGGAACAATACAGTGTTACTTCAGAAGTTCTGCTAAAACTTGTCTCTCTAGTGGGGGATTAGTCAGAATAAGCTAGGAAGATCCTAAATTGCATAGGAACACTAGCTAGAAACTGTTGGCAAGACGCAGCTGTTGTCATTTGACATCCTGTAACTGAACAACCTTCTTTATTTGTGTCTGGAGAGATGGGGTGCTGCTGTCAGGCAAGCTTTACTTGAAAAGGCTCTAGAGCTTTTCCCACAGCAGTTTTTCAAAAAAGGTGGGTTGGAAAGGTTCACCACCAAGGCAGGTTGTCACGTGCTTGAGAGCTGGGCTGAAGGCTCAGTATGTGTTGCTGAGGCTGGCAGAAATGAGAGTTGCTCTTAAATAGCTTTAATATATTTGTTAACTTCATTTTGGTTGAAATGCACCATTTTTTTAATGCCAGGTGATTATAATTACTGAAGCTTTTAACTCTTAGTATACTTTCAGCTTTCTTTTAAAAATGTTTTATTTCAGCTTGACATGTCCTTTGCAGATAGTTGTAGATCTGTTGTATTTGAGACCATCACAGTTTGTGAAGCTTAACAGACTTGAAGTCATCAGGGTCTTACAATGGGTGTCCAGTTTATTACATAGCTTTGTGGAAACGATAAAATTTCTCAGACTACAAAAAAAAATATACAGATTGGCTTCTGCCTTGATTTAAGCATGTATTTTGCTTTTCAGGTCCAACAACTAGAGTTTTCAGAAGATGTTTTTAATCTTTTTAACCTTAACTAGGCTAACTGGTTGAAGAAAACCAACCTCAATATCTCACTGTTCCTATTGTATGGGCTTCATAAGCCATGTTGAACCAATGTTCACACCAGAAAAGCATGGAATTATTTGATTTTGGTTTTCTTTCAGTCTTCTGTTGTTTATGGATTGTATCATTTTGATTTGTAGACCTGTATGAAACAAACTTTTCATAAATCAAGGAACTATATGTAAAATATACTAATCTAAAGGGGTAGCAGCTCTTACAATTAGCTTAAATAGGTGTACAAAGGCAGCTCACTGTATCCATGAAGCTGGACTCTGTAATGGTACTGATCTGGAATTTCTTGCTTTTCATTTCAGGCTTTTGAGGACCTTAGTAAACTAATGGAGAAGGTATGGCACGTGTGACTTATCACAGCATACTTACGCCTGTTTTCTCACTTTTAAACATGTTTTCTCTGAGCTGAAAGTTGACTTCTCTATGTGTCTTCCTTGATAGGCTAAGGAAATGGTGGAGTTATCCAAGTCAATAGCTAATAAGATTAAAGAAAAGCAAGGTGACATCACTGAGGATGAGGTAAATCAATTTTGTTTCTAGAATCAACAGAAATGTTCCTATGAAAAGCAAAAGCTACTCTTTTAATAAATTATATGTTAATAAAGAATAACTGAATACATTTTCTTTTAAACTCCAGTTAAAGAGACTTCAGTGTTTGATGTTAGTATTTATTTTGACCTTTATTTGTTAAACAAAGATTTTACTGCCTCTGCATAGAGGACGATGACAGTTTGCTGCTTTTCATTGGTGATTTGCTGCTCAAAAATAAATTGTATTAGCGTTGCTTTCACTTTGATAGTAATTGACTTTATTGGTTGTAAACCGATTGGGTTTAATCACTGAAACCGTCTTGTAGTAATAAAATCAAAATGTTTTAAAAATGAGAACCATGCACTAGCTGATGTACTTTTAATTTATTTATTTGTTTAGACCATCAGGTTCAAATCATACCTGCTGAGTATGGGTATAGCTAATCCAGTCACTAGGGAAACGCATGGATCTGGTACACATTACCACATGCAACTGGCGAAACAACTAGCTGAAATGCTGCAGACACCATTAGAGGTAAAGTACTTAATTTTGCACCAGTGTTTTCTCAGTGTTGCTGAATTTGGATGTAAATGTGTTTTGGGTGTATTACAGTGCATATTTTTAAAGGTTCAGAGTTAGCAGCACAGCCTCGTATTTGGCATTTATGGAGGGAACGTATATCCTCTTTCCAGTTGAGAAAACTTATATTTAAGTGTTAGAAATTTTATTTGGAGTAATGGCATCTTGGCTTCTAATTCATGAAATGCTAGTGGTATCTAGTAAATCACATTAGCAGCCTTCCTGCTGTTTGAACAGCCTTTATTTCTTCCCACAGAATAGTCTTTTTTTTTTTTTAAGAAAGAAACAACAGTAACTTTGAAAAGATAAGCAGTCATTCTTCAAACTGCTTAAAAATTCTATACTTGTTCTTAGTAATTCATTTTATTTTAATTTATCTGAAGCTCTAAGAGTTCAAGATCATTGCTAAAAAGCTTGATTTCCTTTTGAAACTTAAGTCTATATGTCTAAGAAGTATATAGTATGTTTTGTGAAATAAATGTGCTACCTGCTATGATCAGAAAGAGAAACTATCTGAAAAGTAATAACTGTAAGTTGATTGATAGATTTAATATATTGAAATTCTTTGTTCCCATGACTTATTCTCTATGGTAAATCCAAGTAACTCTCAGGTTTTGGATATAATATCACTTTTTTTACATTTTAAAATGATTAGAGAAAGACTAACAAATTAATGCTAGAAATATGTGGTATTGTCCTGGGAAAATTTTTTCATTAAAGGCCATCGTTTAGCTCTTGTTTTAGCTGCTTAATCAGTCAAATGCAAGTTAAGATACTGAGTTTACTGGATTAATACTGTTTCTCTTACCAGTCTTGTACTTACGCAGGAGAGAGGAGGAATCATGTCGCTCACAGAAGTGTACTGTCTGGTAAATCGTGCACGAGGATTAGAGGTGAGAAATTGATTTGTCTTAAATATTTTGTAAAATGTACTTCCTTGATAAGGTAATTGAAGAAAAAGTGCAGAAGTATTCCCTACCAATTGCTCACTCTTAACTTTCTAACAACACAAACTGATAAACCCTTCATTAAAATGAGGAAATTTCACCGTTTTCCTTTCTCATTCTTCTATGTAATGTGTAGGTTGTCATAATGTATGCTGAATTTTATAATACCAAATAAAAGGAATAAAGGGAATAATCCATCCTTATCTGGAAGGAAAACTGTAAGGACAGAATACTAAAGAATAGGGATTTTTTCCAAAATACATCAATTTGCTCTGCAAACAGGGCAGGAATGAGTATTACAGAAAACATAACAAGGGATCAGGAAGAAATGTAGAAGAGTAGTAGAGTCGATAACAGTATAAAAGAAAAAATACGTAATCTGGTGTATACTATAGCTGTAGTTGTTGTAACTGTTTTGCTGACACTGGAATTGCAAGTTGTGAATAAATGTTTTACTATTTTTAGTTGCTCTCACCTGAAGATTTAGTAAATGCTTGTAAGATGTTGGAGTCACTGAAATTACCACTAAGGTAAGAGATTTACAGATGCATTTATAAACCATGGTACTCACAAGTAAGACTAAATACTTCACCTGCCTGCAGTAGCTTTTTTTTTTTTAACTAAGTCATCCAGGAGCTGCTTAATGTACCAATATCTGCTCTACGTTAAAATATTAATTTTTAACCATCTTTCACTTTGTCTGCTATGGATATATAGAATATGTAACAGTACGAATGAAATAGGTTGATTTAATGATTGCTCCATGTGAAACCATTTATGTCCTCCTCTGTTGATATTGCCTATCCACATAGTTCCCCATCCCTCGAAGTGTTCAAGGCCAGGTTGGATGGAGCCTGGTCTAGTGGAAGGTGTCCTGCCCTTGGCAGGGCAGTAGGAATTAGATTGTGCCTTCAGGCACAAGCGGTTCTATGACTTTCTTTAGACTGAGAAGTGTTTAACTAATGCCAGGCATATACCCATCTCTTGCCTTGTCTCTTCAGGCTTCGAAGATGCTTGTAGTTTTAAGTTCATTTTACAGAGCTTTTTTTTTTTTTTCTTTTTCAATGTAGTTATACCTGCATGACCAGATTTTTTTTAGTTACTTTGACTCTTCTGATTTTAGGCTTCGGATATTTGACAGTGGTGTGATGGTGCTTGAGCTCCAGTCTCACAATGAAGAGGAAATGGTAGCTTCTGCATTAGAGACAGTATGTGAACTTCACTTCCTTCAGTGTTCAGACTGTGCTTGGGATACTTAAACACATTAGGTATAAAAATGTAAAATACAGGATCTCCTTTTGAGGTTTTAAAATGCAAAATATTGCACTTACAAAATCTTCTAACAGTAATACTTAAATTGCACTTATCTTCAAAATGCTGTGCAGGCAATAGTCTCAGTCATTGCTTTTTCCTTAAAGAATAAAACACTTCCATCTCTTTTCAAACTTCATTAACCTTTAACCTTCCTCCAGGTCTTTTGTGCTGTAGGATGAAATTCATGGTGTATACTAAGCAAAACTATACTTAACAAAAGTGGATTTCAGTCCCTGTACACGATGTGCTTAAAGGCAGTGAAAATAGCTCTTAAATGTTGATATATCTAGTTGTGTGGTTTGGGTTTATTTTGTAAAATAGCACCTTGTATGTGTAACACCTTATACTGAGCTTGCTGTAAAGAGCTCTCAGTTGCAGAGTAATACATAGAGAATTAAGCTGACTTCATCAGGAGAAAAAAAAAAAGGCAGCATAGATTGCTCAGGGTGGTAAACATTCCTGGTCTTGCTATGTCTTGACTCCTTAAAGTGCTGCTGTCCCATTGATATGATGCATTTTCCTATGTGTTTTCCAGTGGGATGTGCATTTGTTTTTCACAAAACTGAATGAAGGATGACTGAGTGTATTCAAAGTTAAATACAAGTCAAAAAGGACTTTGACTTGAACAGTCAAAGAGGAAGAAGTAGAGCTATCTCAGGCACCTTCTCGCTTGATAAAGCAAGTGGACTCTTCATTGTGGCTTTATGTGATCAGTACTGTTAGAGCACTCTCACCAAAAAGATCTTTTAGATAAGAGGAATGTGTATAGCTGTCTAAAAAATACCTTCTTCAATTATCAAAATCAAAACACTTTGAAATATTTCAATGTGTTAATCCTTTCAATTTGTTTTGTTACATTTACAGAAAAATACCTAGTCCATTTCAGCTTTTTAATATATGTATTTTTTTCAAATTAATTTGTTGCGTTCAGTAAGAGGGCTTATCACTTGGAAAGGAAAGGCCTTTTCTTAACAAATGAGGTCAACCACAAAAAGCAACAGTGGATTTATTAATGAGGTGCCTTTTTTCTTTTATTTTCATAACATTGGGCTTTGACTTGATAGAAAAATGGAGGGGAGAGGCTTCGAGTGAGGAAGAATAGCCCATAAGGGAAAGGGAAGATGAGATCAGAATAGTGGCCAAAAACTCCCTGTGCTTAAATTATAACGTGCAGTAACTTGAAACTTCTGAGGAAAGAAAATGAAAGGAAGTCACAGGATTTCAGAGAGGAGAGCGATGTGGTTTAGAATGGCTGGCGAAGACAGGAAATGACATGGAAGTGAATGGAAGCTGAAGTCGCTCTTGATGGGAGCGGTGGTTTGGGAAGGAAAAATAGTTAATGGTCCATATGCCATATTAGATTGTACAGCTGACTTCCAGTACTCAGATTCAATCATTTCTGGTCATGAAATCTGAAGTGAGGACTAATTCAATCTGAGTTTCTGCAAAAGGAATATTGCTGCTCGGGGAGTGCTCAGTGCTCAGACGCAGAGTAAATCCCTCCCCACCTGGTTATGTGGGAAGCAGGAAATGGCAGCTACATGTGGATGTGAAAGTTTGCTTTAATCAGCGGAGAAATGGGAGAAATAATTTGTAGCTAATAAATCAAATGTTTATATAGGAAATGCAATGCAGTAATAATCCTGGACTTAACATTTTGTATTTTAAGTGTCCACGTTCCAACCTATGTGAGAAGCTTTCATTTTAGCATGTATTAACTAGTGTGATTGAGACAATGGGGCCAAAATTTTGAATCCCAAGACTGAACCTATCTTTTCTGTTACCTGAATGTGATGGCGGCTTTTACTGATCCCACTAGTAGGCCATACTGTAGGGTGGAGTAAGAAGGTTTTGGGATTTAATACAGCCAGTGAAGAGGTCTTAAATCAACTCAAATTCCCCACCTCCCTTTGAGATTATGTAAATTTCTAAATGGATGACCTGTCCTGCCCTGCTGGCTTTTATTTCCTTACTTGAGCTTCACTGTCTGCAGAACCACTTAGTACAGCTGAGCTGTGTAAATACGAAGTGTTACAGAATACTGCTGTCTGTGAGCTATTTTTTAAAATGCAAACGAACTAGTTGTCTTCACAAGAGATTTGATACCAATTTATCAGTTCACAAGGCTAGACCTGACTGAGTTGCTATTTTAATGCCTTTGTTTATTTGTATGGGTTTTTTTGATAGGTATCTGAAAAAGGTTCTCTCACAGCTGATGAGTTTGCAAAGTTGGTGGGGATGTCTGTTCTCTTAGCCAAAGAAAGGTAAGTAATGGTTGTTGTGTTTAATATTAATAATACCTTCATTATCAAGTTGCCCTCAATTAATGCAACAAATCTTTTTTTGCTTTCTTTAGGCTGCTTCTCGCTGAAAAGATGGGCCATCTTTGCAGAGATGATTCAGTGGAAGGCTTGAGATTCTACCCAAATTTATTTCTAACGCAAAGCTAATGTGGTTTGTGTACGTCCGCTATGTAACGGTTGAACATGAGAGCAGAGGGCAAAACCCTTGCCACAACTGACTACTGAATTTTTTACTCCTTGTTAACTGCAACAGTGAGGAACATTGCAATGCTTTACAGTTCTCAGGTGTTTCAAGTGCTGAATGAATCATCTTATGCGGAACCAAAAGGAAATAGGAATCACTAGGTCGGAAACATAGTAATTGTCTCAAGCTGGCTAGCTCATGACCAAGTAAGACTTGAACATGTGCTCTGTGACTTCTCATTTCAAGAAAAATGAGGTGAAGATTCCATGCAAGTGAAGGTGGAGAGAATACCCCTGTAGCCTAGCCATGAGCATCGGCACCCAGAACATAGGTTATTGCATACTCCAATTTCAGTTTATGTCTAGAGCAACAAAGCAGACAGATGCATCCGTAGCGATAAGAATAGTGACTTCAGTGTGTACTGAGGTATAAGGAACAAAACGGTGTAGCGTAACCCCTTCTCCCTGAAGTGATGAAGTATTCTGAGAGGATCTTGGGATTCTTCATGTATTGAGACAGAGAGAACCTGCTGCAGGAGAGATTAACAGATGTTATGTGAATCTAGAAAACATTGTGCGTTTTGTCATGTCTTATGCTAATATCTCAGATAGAAGCATTGTTAGTGCAGACTTCCTCCCTTCTCTTTCTTTGCCATCTCCCTTCCTGTCTCATTGTGTTGCACTTTGGGTGCACTTTCTCTGTCCTCTCTTTACACCGTGCGGTGTAGGAGCCTCCTGTCACTTTACCAGACTCAGCGCTTTAATGTGCTTGATTTTGTCTTGTACTGTAATGAAAGATCAGGCTTCATCAGCCTGTTACCTGTTTTGGAGAGACGGTTCATTTTGCTTGTGCTTTCAATATTGAAGGGAGGAGGAAGGCTATCGCCCTACGTTTAACAGTCACAAGTTATCTTTTTGTGTTGTATTCCTCAACCTGTGTTCAGACTGAATGCAATTTGATGGCCTCAGCTTTCATAACTCCAAGTGGAGTTGTTCTATTACTTGAAAATCTGTCGCGGTAATAATGGTCAGTGGATGTTTATGATCCATGTCAGTTAAATCTTCAGCTTTTTGAAATGACTAGTTTTAGTAAATAAAAATAATTCAAGTTATGGGCAAGGAAAACTTACATGCAAGAGTGTTATGGCTGTAAAGCCAGATCAGCATCATAAAAAAAGGTGAGAAAGGTGTGTGTTTGTTTTGCAGCCTGAAAATATTGTCAGAGCTATTTGTTACCATAGCTCAAACAGGGTTAAGAACCTGGGAATAATGAGTTCAGTGTGGAGATCCCTACAGTGCTGATACTTTTGATCTGTCCGATGTTCATTCAGATCTAGAGAACTGTATCCTCTTATCCTTGTCAGTAGCAAACTTTTCTGCAGTGCTTTCTTTAGGGCAGTTTTCCTCTGTTTCATGAAAGTGGCTAGAACTAATGGATTTGGCACAGCTGAAAGAACTGTTCCACACTATTCTTACTGTGTTAACCATCTAGTATCATCTGTCCAGGAGCCCTATGGCCTGCTGCTTTTCCTCATCCTCAGAACCCACAGAAGATATCTATGTGAGGTACTTCAGGCAACATGTCTGAGAAAGGACTGGAAATTGAAAAATGCCGAAGCAAAAAGCTGGTTCCTGAAAGCTGTTTCTCTTGCATTATACTCAAGCCTGCCAAGGGGAGACCAGTGGTTTGTGAGCCTGAACCTCTCCCCACAAGGGGGCATGTCTTCTGCCAGGAAGCACAAAGATGGAAAGGAAATGGCAAGTGTCAACTTCCAGCCTCTGTTGCTCCAACCCAGAGCATTTTAGTATCTTAATTAAGCAATAACAATATGATGTATTTAGAATGATGGTACCTTCTTGAGCGTTTTGTTCCCAAGATTTTCCTCAATGTTTTTTTCTTCCTGAAAAATCTAGAAATCTTCTAGAAATCTAGAAGCCAGATTGTATAGCTGACTTAAAAATATAAGAGAAAATGACTGCCAGAAAGTAATAAAAATTAAGATTTTTCTTAAATAGACTGTTCTGTGAGTTTTTTCTTCCTAAATGTCTTTGGGCAGCTTTAACATTTTTACAAATCAAAATCTTGTGTTTTTTTGTTTTTTTTTTTTCCAACCTGGACGTTTCTATGACATGCTTTTTGTCTGATTTGTACCCAGAAGGCTAGAAGTCAGGTTCAATTTAAAATTAAAAGGTAGAATTAAATGCAGCTAAAATGCCCTGGTTCTGTTGCTTAGTAGCCTGTGACCTACCAGAGGCTAAAATCACAGAACGGTAGATGCCTATGGAAGCACAGACTGGCTCCCTCATGAAGTCAGTCAGACCCACACACATACCCTGTGCTAGCATTGGAAATGCCTTTGACACATTTAAATTTGTTTTCCCAGCTGATAGACCACAGAAATCATGCATCTGATACCCACAGCGAGCCGGCTGCTGGTAGAACAAGTATAGTGGTATATTTATGGGTGTGTGATACCGTGGTAGCACATCACACTGTCCGAAGTTGTCAGGGCCCAGCCCTCTTTCCACTGGTCCTACTAGGGGGGAGAAAAAAACAAACAAACAAAAACCCTGTTGATGATATTGATGCAGGATTATAGAAGAGAGGAGAATACAGCAGCTGTCATTTCCACAAATCATTACAGCTTAATACAGATGGTGCTTATATGAACCTCATTTTCTTACGTGTTTTGATCATTCCTAGGACATCTGTATCATACCATGACATGTGAACACTATCTCACTTTGCCAGGGTGTCCAATTATGCAGTCCTTTGAACAGAGGCTGGTAACAGAGCTCCATTCAAAAAGCCCTTGTTCCTTTATGGAGCAGTCTTAAATGATGATTATGCTTTTCATCTGAAAACACAGGCTTTTTTATGCCTCTGACAGGAAAAGAAGGCTGCTCAGGAATCCGTACATCCTTTCCGCTTCTCCTTTGCCTTTGTTTTCAGGAACAATTACTTTATGTTCAGCCTATGGAAGCATGGATCAGATCTGAACTGTATTTCTGAAGTGTAAACTTTTTTTTCCCTGAAGTCTATATACATGTATATGTATTCGTATTTGGAAGTCCTTAGAAGTGTATCTTTAATAATTGTTACTGGTCATATAGTGATTAGCTAAACTCATCAATGCTCACTTTTTCTAACAGCTTTTACAGTTTGTCCAAAGGACCTGACTCTGTGTGTTGTAAAACTTGTGCAAGTATTGTCACCGAATTCATAAAGGCAGTAGTGGGAGCCAGCAGGAGCCTGTTGCCACCAGGAGAAGTTTCCTGCTTCCTAAAAGCTGGGGTGCTTTCGTTTGGAACCAGACAGTTCTTTCAGAATACATGTTGAGCAGGCAGGAATGGTGGGTGCAAAATTATTTGTGGACTTGATATGAAATCATTGTTTTCTTTGGTCTGCGGGCCCCCCCCCCCCCCCAACTTGTGAGCTATGTTCACAAATCAGACAATTATGTTGTTTCTCCTATTCTAGCTGTTCCCATTTCATCCTAATTTTCAGCGCTTCAGGGATTCAAGTGAAATGTGAGAAACTCCAGTTTCAGGCCTTCCTCTGCTCTCTTCTAGAGAAAAGTCTTGTGAGGAAGCTGCAGCTGTAGAACTTCCGAGCAAGGTTTAGTGGTGGACTTCTCAGTACTGCGTTAACAGTTGGACTAGCTGATCTCAGAGGTCTCTTCCAACCGGAATGATTCTCTGATACCAAGATTTAAACTCTCGTTCTGTTGTCCCAATAAAGCTGCAAGTACGCGTGCTAAGAGGATATAATGGGCATGCCTGTTGGCGATGTTTGCCTTTACTTCAAGGAGATACTTAAAGACTTTTTGGAGCACAGCCTAAGTGGCATACCTCCCAGGGAGGTGTCCTGGCCAGCAGGGTTGAGGGCGATTTTTGGGTTGGAATTAAAGTATTATTCAAGTACTTAAAAACAATAAAACTTTGCGAGAGAGTGGGGAGTCCTCAGTTTCAGAATACCCCGTAGCATGCTGGTTAGCACACGTTTATGAAAGGTAAACCTTATAGAAGCCAGCTTTCTTCATATCCCAGCTTCAAACCAGAGGCTGAGTATGATTTTGGGTTTCCTCTTTCCCTCTGGATTGTAAGTGCTGTGACTTCTGATTCCTGCAGAGGAAGAAGACATTAATCCCTGCTCTGCCATGCTCGCAGCAGTGACTGACAACAAGCTGAAGGTAAAAGGGGCTGGTACTGACAAAATATTCATGATCCCCTTCTGAATTTAGCCCTTTGCTTCTACTTTTAGCCTAAGAGCTCAGAGCATCTAGATGTTTTACATTGTTTAATTTACGTATTTTATATACTTGGAGGTTTTCACTTAGATGGCAGAATGATCTCAAGGGAGTGAGTAAAGGAGGAGACTGATTAAATGCTGTTTCACTCTTTGTACTTTGAAGTCAACATTCAAACAAAGAAATCAGTGCTCCTTGGCCCCTTGATTCATATGTGCAGAATGCTCCCGGAAACTCAAAGGCAGGACTTGTTATTTTAACCAAAAAGTTAGCAGGAGGATACACGCCGTATGAAAACTCCAGTGACTGCTTTTGTGGTAAGCAACATTTGGGAGGAACTGTAAAGGCAGCACGGCTGCACTGAATAAGTTTATTACTCTGTTGCTGCTATGGCATTTGGATTGTGGTGATTTCATGATTCAGTTTAATTAGGTAGAATTAATTTCAAATGCTGCCGGAACGTGACAGCATCTGACACTGCCTCCTGCTCTTTCAGCCAGACTCGGCAGTTGTGCGTGTGTGGCACGATTCCCCCGAGTTCCACTTAAAATCCGATGGAGAATTTGAGGTGTGTACTTAAATTGCAAAGATACTGTGGTGTGATCCACCCATTAAATGGGAAGGGCAAAACTCCCGCTGACCTCACAGCCGGCCTTCGTTGCAACCAGATGCTGACCAGCTAACAGCTCTGCAAAGAGGCGCCTCAGGTAGGGCTGGGCTGGAAGAGCTGCAGCAAGATCCCAAAATGTTTTGGTCTTTTCAGCAGAAATACTAAACAGGCCATAAGTGATGCAAAGTGACCGGTTTTGATCTTTCTGCTTTCCCATTGTTTTTTCCACAGTGTTTTGGGAAAGCCCAAGATAAGGGTTTTTTTAATTTTATTTTATTTTCCTGCTGGGACAGTGATCCATTTATAGGTTACAAGGCCAGAAGAAACTATGACCATGGTGTGTTCCCCACAAAAATAAACCATTTGGAGTCCTTCTTCCTCTACATTTTCCGTTTTTTTCTGCCTTTTCCAAGGTCTTCCATGGTTACCTAATAACCACTGGAATTGTGCACATCAGAGCTCAACCAAGGAGATGCCATCACAGAAGTACTCATTGCAGGGACAATTTGTATTTTTTGCCGTAGCTCCCCCAGTTTTTCTCCTCCCTGCCACCCAGACTGCACGCCCGTGGTATCGAACAAGTGTTTGAGCCCGTGTCCCTGCTCAGTTTGCTCCCCACCCACGCAGCTCAGATGCGAGCGTGAGTCAGGCTGCAGCCTCCTGGTGGGCTCTCACCCCCACGGGGATCTTAAAAAAGAGGGAAAGTGGGGTTTGAGGGTGGTCCCCTGCACGAGCTGCACCGGGCTGTGTGCTCTGCAGCCCCCGTTCCCAATGAAAGTCCTAAGCTAGACCTTTTATTAAGCTCAGTATAAAAAACCACAGTGGGGTTATTAACAAACAGCATAGGTGGAAAGTTTTGGGGCTTAGCGTGCTTAAGCCTGCCCGGCAGGATCGCTGGCAATTTACAGAAGCTTTCCTGAAAATGTGCTTCCTCCCTAGGTTGTCCTTCAAGTTATGCTTATTGCTCTTAGCAAAGCTCTCGCTGTATTTCACTTGAGAACCTCATCATTGATCCGGTATCAAAATGAAATCTACTCTCTCCCCGATTTTCCTACAAGTTTTCTTTCCTCATAGCAATTTGACCTGGATCATCTATCTTGCACTTGGTCATAATACTTTTAGGTGGGATAAATGGCAAAAAAAAAGTAAACCGACATCTTTCTCTGCTCAAAACCTGTGAGCAGCCACACAAACCAACTGGATGTGACAGTGGGAGCTCATGGTTAGTTGAGAAGAGCGTGATCCCCAAATCCTTTTAACGTAATGCGTGCCCAGGAGGGAGCTGCACGTCCTGTTAAGCGTGTTCTGTGTTCCTGGATACGTAATTTTAAGGGAGATGCTTTAAAATCTGTATTGCTTGCTAAAGCTCAGTGTACTCAGTGGTAGTGACTGGCCATCGGGACTTATCCTCCCAGTTTGTGTTTTATCTGAAAACTTGAGCAGTGATGATATGTCCTCTTTTAGGTCTCTGACAAAAGTTTTAAATAGCTAAATCCATGCTTAGATCTTTAGGTAAATACATCTTGTATGAAGATGCCACATTAAAATGACATTTTGAGACCAGTCAGTCAACATTTAATCCCTTTAATGTGCGCTGTGCAAATTTCGCAGAAATTTCCTCGGTAGAAATGTCATGCCAAATGTTCTACGGAAATGCAAACATTATTACATCAAAGCATCGCTACTTTTATTCACCAAACATCATTGTATCTAAAACACCTTTTCCACCAATCTTCATCAATTGGCATTGGCAGTGGTTCTCCCCTTTTTTATCACCAGCCTTTCCATCACTATGCCTGCATTCACTGTAAGGCTTCCAGGTTTGTAGCAGCCCAGGCTGCTGTTCAGCTGCAAATAAACAAAGATAAAACCCCGCACGTGGGTATTATTCTTCCACTGGTCTGAAACTTCCACAGCATTTCCAGGCTGATTGATTGGAAAACCCGTGTTACTAATTGTTGGAGGCAAGTTTATCCAGACCTGCTGATTTTAAATTGCTGTAACTTGAGCTGCTCTTATTTTATGTTATCAGATTTGTACTGGAACAAAAAGTATTTGGAATATGTCTCTATCATCTGTTTTCCCTCAAAACAGAACAGAAATATTTATTGAACATCCGTGTTTCTTTTGCATTCCAATTGACAAGTCAATTCTATCCCACAGTAGGACAGCTGCCATTCTTTCATTTAAAATACGCATTAAAACCAGGCAAACCTTTATCACTCAGCACTGCTGCCTGCAGGTCTCGTGTTGGTTTGAGTTCTTTACCAGATTTGTGTGTTTGATTTCTTCCAATTGATGCAAATTTTGTCTTTCTTCTCATTATTTTTATGTAATTGAAATGCTTTCTATAGTTAAATTATTGTTATTTGTGTCAGTTCTCTAGTCAAGACTAGTTTTTTTTTTTAACCAGTGCAACCTTTATTTATTTTTTATTTTAATTTTGATAACTTGAGAAATTTTCTTGAGTAATTTATAGTTCTCATTTCCAAGTGGACATATTTCAGTTTCTCACTGCTTCCAGCCTTCTGAAGTTTCCCCCTAAACCATCAAATATTTACATTACTGTTTCGGACCTTACCTTCTTCATTCATGAGAGATTCCTAGCTTGTATCGGAGCCAGCACCACTTTGGGGTCTTACAATTAATTCTGCTTTGTCAGTGCAGATGAGGGCAGATAGAGATTTGTCTTGTTTGCATGGTTCACTTCCTGAGCTAGGATATTATTAGAACTCCTGTTAGGAAGCTTGAGGTCACTTTAATATCCACAACAAGCGACTTTCAGCGTATTTTACTCAGCTAGAAAACACACACACACACACACACACCGTGTCGCATCTCTTCCCCCTACACATGGCAGAGAGGTGTTCTGGTAGCCAGGCATTCTGCTCTCCGGTCTGGTGGCGTGCAGTCAAAATGCGCTAGTACAGAATCTTGGGTTTATGCCAAAGACAAACAAACAAACAAACAAACAAACAAAAAAAAGACATTTTCTTCTCAACCAAATTGTTCTGACAAAAGAGTCAAAAACCAACACAGCAGCCCATGCCTGCTGAAAACCAACACTGCCGAGCTGATGGGGGTGCTCCTCACCTAAACACCCTGAATTTGGTTCAGGTAAAACCAGGAGATGTGTTTCAGCTGGAGGTAGGAGTCTGCGTGATGGATCTGGCCCAGCCATTCTCCCTGTACCACTCTGCCCAGCCCTGAGGTCAGTGATGACGAGTGGCAATGTTCAGCTCACGGGTGGAATTTTCCCCTGGCACCCAGCAGTACAGCTGCCCACTGCCGCTGCCCGTAGCTCCACGTGCAAACATTTTACCTGCAGCTGGACGACAAGTGATCCTGTTTTAAGAGGCCGGGATCGTTTTCCCTGTCTGACCTTCCTGTGACGACTGCCTTGAATGTTTCCGTCAGGCCGCCCGATGGATGCTCAAGCCTCATCACTTTGTGTTCTCCCCGTTGCTTATCACACCTGCTGCTAGTGCTACAGATAACCAATCAAAGGTCACTTTCTCTTTGCATCCTTTGGTGTCTAAATTCATTTGATTCTCAACTTTATGGTTCTGGGCTGAATGAGTATTAATTTGCTCCCTCTTTCTCCTGTCCTTTCTGTTATTAGTTTCTCGCTCTCCGGGGAAACCAACTTGAATGGCAAGGAACCAGACATTTTTATCTGCTGCTAACCAGATGCCTCAGAGATCAGCTCTGCTGAAGTATTTTAATGAAAAATATGTTCTTGATGAAATTTGGACGGCGTGTTAACAAAGACAGATCTTAGTCCCCAGCATCACAGCAGGTGTGTTATGTGCAAACACAATCCAGTATGCTTCAAAGGGTTTAATAATGTACTCTGTGTATTTATCCTGCACTCATCCTTCTGTTCTCTGGGTTCTTTACAATTTCTATCATGTAATCATAGAGATGATCTGTGTTTTTTAATCACTATTTTTGGACCATATCCCCTTTTGGAAATGTTGACACAAAGGGGAGATGGGTCTAAAGCAGGCATGAAGAGGCAACACTGTGACCTGAGCTGCAGTCTTGATCTCATTTCTGGCTTTACACTTTAAGAATAATCTCAGTTTACTCTGGCAGAAAAATGAGGACAAATGAAGCCTTTTTCATCAGGAGTAGGAAACAAAGATCACAGATAACTTGTAAAATACTTTAAAACCCTTGGATCAAAGGCAGTATACTAAGTGCAAAGTACTGCAATATGAGTAAAGCATATTGCCGCATGTTTCAGGCTCTTTCCCGCTTTGTGAATTGATTTTCTCCTCTGTATTATGATGGAGGAATGACATATTTCTTAGTGATTAAATTTTTTTAAAATGTGTTCATAGAGGAAAAAACCCTGGCAAAACGCTCACCAATATAATTTTTTTTCAGATGTTAAACGTAGGCAGATGTTAAACTCAAGTGAGACTTGAGTTTCAGTCCTGGAAATCCAGAGGAACTTTCAGAGCAGGGAGTCGTTAGCAACATGCTTCCTCTCCTCTCAGCTTCCTTATCATCAGTGATCTCTTTATAGCATTATTTTCTTTATTAGCAAGTATGATTTATTACCAGTTTCACTCAAAACAAACCCAGAACCATGTTGGTACCTTAAGCAATCAATATGAAATGAGCTGCTGGCGTGACCATTCCTCCCCGGTGGTACTGCCTGGAGCTGAATTCCTGCTGCCAGGCTTCTTGCACAAACCAGGACCAGACCCAGGGAGCTCCTCGGTGTTCGAAGAAGGGGTTGAACTATGTCATCACGGGACACGGCGCAAGCTGAGCAGTCCCATATTCTGTGGTGTCCTGCTGGTGAAATGCTGTGACCTTTCTTTAATAGACTGGTTGCGCACACACCATGCATATTCCTTCTCTTCTGAAACATCAAACACAAGTTACAGACAGCAGAAAAACTGAATTAAAAACTGAGTTAAAAAAAACACACACCTGTGTTAAAAAAATACATAGAGAGAATGTTAACAATTTGTTTTATTTGAATGAAAACGTTTAAAAACGTCCTGAAAAATCTGTATGGCACTTGAAGAATTTACTCTTCCCCTTCCAGAATGTATTCCAAGCTCCTCAGCAAGTGCTGCTCTGAATGTTTTTGACAGTACTCCAGATGGCAGTCTGCCTTTGAAGCTTTAAACACCGCAGACCACAGCTAGCATATGGAAAAGATATTTAGCATGCGTTGATCAAAACAGAGTGAAAAGTGAGTGAAAGTGAGAAGGCAGGGGGCGACGGAGCGAACACGGGCTGCTGGCTGTAACCTGCTGCTTGGTTCAGCATTCAAGTGAGGCAGGGAGACTCGTATTTTATGGAAGTTTTATTTTCTTGGTCATATAGATGGCAGAAGTTAACCAGGAGCGAAGGCTTGGTTCGAATTTTGGACACGAAAAGTTGAAAATTACTTCCTCTTGAGTCTTTATGCCATGTCTATGCTCAGTTACTGAAATGGGGACGATTTTTTTTACACAACAGTCAATGTAAGTGCCTCTTCAAATCCTTTTGTAGTTTTGCAAGTGTGAGGGGATACTACCCATAGGTATGTATTTAAGTCACGGACTACACATCTGGCAAATAAATATGATAGTGGCTGGAGATAAATGCGTAACTTTGTGTAAAAATAAATGGATTATTTTTTCTTTTAGAAGTCTCTCCACAAGAGGATGACTTCGTTCTGTATCAGCGTGTCCTGTCATAACGGTCCCTAAGCACTACTCGTGAAGGCTGGATAGGAGCAACGCCCATCCGTACGCAAACTTTGGCTGCAAAGGGGCACTGGAAGCAGCTGGGGCTGCTCATCCCCGTTGGTGAGATCATGTGGTGCCTTGATTTCACTGCTGCTGGGCAGTACCCTTTGGTGTGAGACAACAAAACCCACGGGCCCTCTGTTCAAACTCAGAAGTATTTGAGCAGAGAAGGATGGGGCAGAAGGGGACGGATCTTATGGCGGTGCCCTGCTGTTGACAAGAAGAGGAGGCCCCCAGAGATGGAGACAGCCGCCCAGCTGCCGGCAGGGAGGCTCCTCGCCTCACACGGCCCCGTCAGAAAACGCGGCCACGAGGCCGGGCCGGGCCCTCAGCGGGGCCCGGGGCCGCCACACCCGCGCTGGGGCGGGCTGAGGGCGGCCCTCAGCGGGACGGCTCCGGCCGAGGGGAGCCTCCAGAGCCCGGCAGCGGGCGGGCAGGGCCGGGCCGGGGCGGTGCGGGGCGGCCCCGGCAGCGCCTCGCC